>NC_040879.1:9459417-9766605 GCF_003676215.2 Rhopalosiphum maidis
GAAAATCATAATGAAAAATGTAGATGTATAAGATGTATAAGTCTCAATTTTAATCACAAAAAATCACCCTTCACATTAGACTGGTCTAAAATAAAAATTGAAATAAGTAGAGACACGATTCTCGGCAAAGTATAAACGCAGTCAAAACAGGAGAATGGGATAGTGATTTTTCTAACATTATAGAACTTCAGTAGTATAATTTACGAAAAACTCAAATTTCAGTGGAACAGCAGGGATGCCTATTGTGAGGTTACTGTACAATTTCTGAACAAATGTATAACCCTTGGGGGGAGTACTCGTAAAATTGAAAGTATAGCAAATTTCTGAAGCTCATTTGAGTTTTTTTTAACAACAATTTTTCTTTAGTAATATCTCATAACACATCTGAACTAGAAATCTATTAAAAAAAGGAAAGCAACAAATTCTTAAGAAATTTTTATTAGAGGTAAGCAAATAAAACAACTACCATATCTATTCCGGTACCATGACTTCACAATTAGTTCATTAAATGTTTAATGGTCATTAAAACATAAAAAAATCATATAAATACTAATAGTAATGTAGTAATTCGATTTGAAAATAACCATAATCCACAACTATTATTTAAGTATATTAAAGACCCTATTTTAATATTAATAATATTAAATAAGCTTGAAACAAAATTTAGGGAACTAAAGGAGACTATACACTCAGCAGTTCGCTGACCTGAAGTTGATAAGCTGCATTTTCAGATAACAATTGATTATCCTTTAATGATTTAATTAAATCTTCATACAAGTATAGTTTATTTTGAAGACTGTTTACCTATTTATTCAATTGATTTGATTTGATTTGTTTTTCCGGAAATTTTTGATGACCTTTGTTAAATGTCTTTTTGTTCTTTTGGGTATGAAAAAATGATCAACATTTAAATTACCAATATAGTAAGCATTAAAGAATTTACTTTTTTTGTTAAACTTGGAGGAGAAGATAGGAGAGGCTACGTTTCAGTAGTTAACTTTAATTTTCTAATCATGTTTTAAAGCAGGTGTTCTGAAACAAATTATTAAGATAGGTAATTATAATATCATTGTTTTACTCCATTAATCATACTAATGAGAGTAAATTACTGAAATTATTTAGTTTAACCTTTTTAATGAACTATAAGCTGTACTATCAGATTTAAATGCAGTTTGAGAACTTTGGGTATTTGAAACAGAAACTGAATGATCATCAAATTGACTGAAAAAATATATATGGCGAAATAGATAATTAAACAATAGTAAATTTATATTATTAAATACATATCCAGTTACAGCAAAAGATAATAATTTAACACTAACATTACTATTTATTTTTTTCCAACTTAGAAAGAAAAATATGAAAAGTATCATAACCTTTAAGTGTTTTGGGTAGAATTATAATCAAATCAATTTTTGATTTATATGTAATTGAACAATGTGGGTCAATAGTTTTTTGGATGGCTAAAATCAATAAAAGATATTTTTATTGGTTCAGTATTTTCCTTAGAAGGGGTAACCCAATATGCTGAAATATTAGTATCTGAATTCTCTGATTCAGTTTTTTCAAGCAAATGTACTGAAGAAAAAATAGAACAGCGCCAACATGCGAACAACTTTCTCCTCGACCAGCTATACAATTATAATGAGCAGCTAACACATCTTCCGATTTTTTTTAAGTAAGCCATGGTATTAGTTTGGTTTCATTCAACCATTAAGAATGTCACACCAATAAATTGTTTAAAGCCGAAGCAAAATAAACATTTTTAATAGCAGCTTTTAAGCATAAACTCACCTCTGAAACTTAGGTGTATTATTAATATCAAGTCATTTTACATTGGATATCCATCCACTTGCGAACAAATTTTACGCTTTTAAAATTAGACCATTGGTACCATTATACATGTTTAGGTATCAAACGTCAGTCAAACAAAAATTGGAAATGTTAAACCTGTAAATAATATTATAACTATTGTCTACTATGAAATTATTTATTTATTTTATTATATTATTTTAGTAAAAGAAATAAATAGACATTTTATATTTATAATTAAGTATGCTTAAACAAATTATATAAATGTATATACTTATTCTAAAGTTACAACTGAACATCATAAATTTATTAAAGAGTACAGTGACAATCGAATCAAGGAGACATGATCAAAAAAACTAAAAATGTTAATCCAAATGTAGTCCTTAGCCACCCGTTTTCTTTATATTCTGTACTAAGTCCTAACTCTTGGATGTTACGATACCACGCTTATGTTAAATGAAAACTGCAGCCAATATTATTTGAAGGCCAAATAGATAATATAGCATTATGAATACTAATTTCAAAATAAACTGTACATATTTTAGGTCAAAAATCAAATTTTTTTCTTAACATTTATTTTTAATATATTTAAAAGCTTGTGTATAAGTTTCAGAGTTTTTATTCTTCAATAAACAAAAAACAAAGGTTCTTTTAAGCCACAACAAATTGTTCTTTAAGCCGTGAATAATAAATAGCTGAGTAAAATAGCTGACACTATTCAAACTTTCCTTTGACAAAAATTATATGTGATTCGTATAGAAAAATTGAACTTCGTTTGGTAAGGTATATTTTACAGAGAGTGACATTGGAAGAGGACTGTTAATAAATCGATATTTTTGCTATCTAGAGCGAGTACGACGTTTGCCGATATAAGATAGGGAGGAAGGTAAACGGAAAATATTTTAATTGGTGTATGATTAAACGTTATTTGGATATTAGTTGCCTGTATTGTATGTATAGTAGGCGTTTGATTAGCCGGGGTTAAATGGTACTGGATTTTAGATGAAATTATTATAGCAGATTCTATGTGAGCAGTTTTGTCGGGATGATCAGTTCTAAAAACCTTAAGACCCGGGAAAATTAATTAAGTGCATAGTTTACAATGGGTTGCCAAGATCAGTGCTAAATCAATTTGTTTTTCTAATAATACATTTAAAAATTCTGATTCATTTTGTTTTATACCATTTGCATTCCAAAATAATAACTTTAGTAAGTTAGAGGTTAGTTGATTATTGACTATTATTTTGTCACGATTACTTATCGGTTTAAATTCAGAAATGAATGAAGATAATTGGATTGCTATAGATTCATGTGAATTCTCAGTTTTATTTTGGGATTTGAATCGAGGAGTTTTTTGATTTAAGTGAGGGAATGACGAGGAGTTTGTTAAATCTGAAGGAGAATTATGGGTATATATATATAACTAAGTTCCATCTAAATTTTAATACCGTATTAGCTAATTATCGAAAAAGCCTGTGTTCATTGACTGATTATGTGAAGTTTCACAAATTTAATAAAATCCCCAACCCCAGCTGCTGCTCAATGATTATGTTGACACCAGAATCTGAAATAAGGAGAAACAAAAAAAGGTTAAAGACTAATGAATTTTACAAAAGGTAAATGTAATACTTGAAAAAAAAATTATTTGTAATTTATGTATAATTATTTGAATTTTAGAATGAATGGTGAGCAAGAAATAAAAGAATTAAAATACTCTGTTTAAATGTTTTTAGTTATTTTTTATTATCCTTGCTATCATGCTATATGGAAAATATACTCAGTGTACACAGGGTTTTTAGTATTTTTACACGAAACTACCAGGGATGGTAGCTGGGATTTTATGTAATGTAATGGTACAGGTTTCAAGTCGGTAGACCTATTATTTGGTCTTTAATTAATTTTTTTCAGTAGACCACCAATGCACAATGTAATAGCCCGAATGGCATAGAATTGCCGCCAGATATTCGGCATTGACTGCCCAACTCTTGACAACTTGAAAACGGGCTACAGAAACCCTCGTCTGCGCGGAGGATGTCGGCGATGTTCACGATGAGACCACACACGTGCTTGTGCGCAGCCACGTCAGGATGCCTCGTCCTACTACCCCCCCACGTCGCGGAATCGATGTTGGATCCGGATAAGTTCGACTATGCGTACTGAGAGTGCGCCAAAATCAGGAATTATAATGATCAGGACAAAAATGAATTAGCATTGTTAAATTACATGAACTGTATTATTGAAAAAATGTATGAAATTCTCTAGCTATAGCAACTGTCATACATTGATGAAAACATTATTTTCTTGTCAAGAGTTGGGCAGTCAATGCCGAATATCCGGCGGCAATACTATGCCATTCGGGCTATTACATGGACAATGACTATGTGACCGGGACCATCATCGGACCTAGTTTCATTATAAACCACGCCTTCACCTCAGACACCGGTGCAAACTCGCGGAAGGAAAAGCAACGTACATGGTGACAAATGGAAAGGTCAGGATAGAAACACGTGAAGGAGGCAAATTTGCCCGCTACTACAATCACTGGGAAGAGGAAGGGTGTGTCGTGGGTAGGGGAGGAGCCTTCTCCTACGTCAGTATAGCCCATGTTGCCGACACTCACATCTATTAAGCCTATCCCAGTAATAGGGAGTTCTGAGCATCTGATGTGCACAACCTGCGAAGGTCATGCAGCTCTAAACGTGCTAGCCCCAAGCGTGACATCCACGTGGTGGATCAGATTGTCGGAGAGAACACAGTTTTGTCAAAACGAACAAGTCGTCACCAAGATTCCCCGCATCCTCCTGATAGACAGAGTCTCGATAACAGCTGCTGATAACAGGGATGAAAAATGGTATAGTGCGGTAGCAAGTTACTTACAGTCATCACTCAACTCCCAAGGATTGAACTGGGACCACGTCGATGTAGTTTACGACCAAGTTGTGCATGAGTACCGACGCTACGCCATGGAATAAGTGAGAACTAAGGACCTTACTCTACGGCCGTACGGAATTTCGCGCACGCAATATGTGCTGTATCATCTAAACAACACTATTGGGAGGACATGGTGGAGGTTTTGAGCGTGTCAAAAGGCTGGTTGGTATCCAAAAACCAGTGGGTGGCTGCTTTGCCGTACTTCGTACCATTTTAATCTATTTAATTGGAACCAACAACTTTTTCGTCAAATCAACTTCCAAAAACCTAAAGATACAATCCATCAACTTCGACACATACAGATCAATTATAAAATACTAAAAGGAATCTAAAGCTGAATATCACACATTACAAGCCTACGAAGACAAATCCTTTCATATAGTTTCATATAGTAGGAATTTGAACTCATTTACCCCAACAGTTGATATAGGTATTGCAATTTAAGAAAATTGAATACACAGTTCGCAGTATTACAAATGTTTTACAGAAAACCACAAAAAGTAAGCTTCCAATGTTCTTCGTTGACTTAGAATCAGCTGAAATCAACAAAGAAATCTTTCATCTAAATTTAATATTTAATATAAAGATAAAAACAGAAGAACCGTATAAAAGACGTGATATTATGCAATAAATAAATTGCCAAGAGTAAGGACAATCTTAAACCTATTGTGTATATCTACTGCAAATCCATCAATATGTATTCGCTGTAATTCCAATCATCCAACCATAGCTTGTTCCAAGACCAACGATCAACCTCCTGTCTGTGTTCTCTGTGGAGGAGGTCACACTAAAAATTATTGAGGATTTCAAATTCACAATAATTTACAGAATATATATATATATATATATTTATATACCTTCCTTTTATGCTAAATTAGGTATAAAAATACATATGTAAGATCTGCAATAAAGGTAATATGATAATAAACAACAATAATTCATAATACATTCAAACAAGCCCGTTCATATTTATTTTTTTAAATTATTTTTTATCTTTTTATTTTGGATAATGTCCATTGATGTACCCTTTAAATGGTGTTGTAGTAGGATAAAATGTTTGTGTTGTTACGGTGTTTACATTTTGGAAAGGGTTATCTTCATTTATTCTTTTGTAATATTTCTCTTGTTGATGTGCGATAATTTGTTCTAGATGGTTTTTATTGGTTTCTTCAAGCAGTTCTTTATAAGTTTTTGATGGGAATTGGGATTTTGGCAGTGTTTTTAGAAAATTTTGTAATGTGGTTGTATAAGATTGTATTTCGTTTTGTATTGTGGAGTGAATTGTATTTATGGATGTTTTTTTAGAAAAAGTAATTGAATTTAAGCATTGTGTAATAAATATGATTTTGGATTGTAATTTTTGAAACATGTATTCTACTGATTGATCTTGTTTTTTTGCTTTGTTTTTTATGTATATTTTTGTGGGCAGCTGAAACATAGTATAAAATGAAATATAATGATCAGAATTTGTGAATAAATATGATGGTATCTAAACAAAAAAAATCAAAACTTACATTATAAAGCATGGCAGTTCTCATATATTCTCCAAGTGAAATATTTAAAATGTTTTGAATTATTTTAAAATGTTTATATTTGTTAATTTCATTGTTTATTTCATACATATTAGGTAAACATAATGTTTTTTTTTACGTTTTATGATGATTATGAAATTTATCATACTCAATTCTTTTAATGCTATTTTAGTGAATTTTTTGATTGTGAAGTTGAATTTTATGATGTTCATTATTATTATAATGTGGCCGAAAATATTGTTTAGCTAAAATAAAAAAAAAAAATTTATATCATTCATACATTTAATTAATGTAAAACTTACAGTATGCCCGTAATGTGTTATGTCCTCGGATGCATTGTAATATATATATAAGTTTGCCAAAATTATTGTTTGATCAAAAGTCAAGGACTCTGTGATGTTGCAGGGTATGTTGAACTCGACTACACAATTTGAATTCAGTTCAATATAGCAATCAGGTTGCTTATAACTCCATCTATTTTTTTAATTTTATATTTTACATTGTGAATTATAATTATTTCATTGATGTAGTTTAATGTTTTTTCTATTACTTACACTTTATTCAATTTATCAAACAAATTAATGTTCGTATATCTCCACCATTCCTCAAGAGCATCAATAAACTTTATAAAAAATATATCAATGGAATTTAAACAAGTTTGAATAAGACCTATGTATATTTATAATTTTAAATTAATTATTAAATATTTTTACTCACGTGTCAATAGAATCAGGGCCTCCACAAAGGGGGGGGGGGGGTCAGGAGGACCCATGGTACTGGGGCCCGGCGTCCGTGCCGGGCTAATAATAATTACTTCAAAATATATTAGAAAAATGTTTTAAATACTTAATTTTTTTTTCAAGATTCAAGTATTAATTATTTTAGGATTTTTTTAATCAACTCAAAAATCATATGCGAAATATAAAGCTTAAATTCTAAATATTATGATATCACATCACTATTAATAACTTGAAAACAATTGATCGCCTATGAAATTTTTCCTTCTCTTTCCGTTACTAGTAATAACCAAAGTTGGTTTATTTATAAGTGTATATACGTTGTATTTTTGTTCGTAATAATTTAGTTTTCTAGATATATAGATATATAGATATAGATTAGTTGTCTAGATATAAATGTTAGTTTATATTTATATATTATATCGTTATGTTATATTATTGTCGTATATTTATTTTGTGTAAACATGCAGTTCTGTTCTATTTTTCTACACATAGACATATTAAATATTAAAACATTTATTAATATTTATTAATATGTCTATGATTCTTCATTGACACACAAAAGTAGTGGTTATGTCTACGGAATTCATAATAACTAATTTATAAATAACTATGATACGAACAAAATATATAATCCGAATTGTAAGCAATATTTATATTTATACAATAACTGATAATTCGTTTCATTTTAGTTTCTACTATAACCACGTATCGTATAGGCACGTCATACGTACGTAAAATCGTAAATATTATAATTTGTTTTATTTCGATTATTTTACTCAAAATGTCTTTTTATAAACACAAATCTGGATATCAGAAAAGAAAATTGAAAGAAGAAAAAGAAGAAAAAACATTTTCAAACACTCAGGTAATAAGTAAATTTTTTAAACCAAAAGAACCTGAAAAAAATACACACTCTATTGAAACTATACCAGTTGAAAATGAAAATATAGACATAGAATACCCTGCTAAAAAACGTATTTTGATTAAAAATATTTCCAAAAAAGAAATCTGTGAGCATGAAAATACAAATGCTCTCCTTACACACAATATCGATATGCACGATTTATTCGACCCCGGTTTATGGCCGGAACATATCAACGACGATATTCGTCAACAAATTATTGCTACGAATCCTTCTAATTTCGATAACATATTTAAAATGAGAAAAGCCATATCTAAAGATTGTAATGGTAAAATATTTTCTGAATTTTTGTTATATACTAAATCATCAAATAATAGAGAAAAATATCCACGAGATTGGCTCATTTATAGTTCTTCAAAAAAAACATTACACTGTTTTCCTTGTTTGTTATTTAGTGAAAATCTTACTGAGTCAATAAAAAGTCGTAGTGTTCTAGTTAAGAGAAGTGGATTTTCTCCAAAAACAATACCCTGGAAAAAATTATATGGTAGACTTCCACTTCATGAAAATAGTGAAACACATCGTACTTGTTATTGTAAATGGAAAAATGTACAACAGTCTTTGTTTGGTTTTGGAGTAGATAGTCAATTACAAAAAACAATTCTTAGTGAAGCAGAAAAATGGAAGGCTATTCTAAAAAGACTCCTTGATGTAACTTTGTTTCTCGCTTCTAGAGGATTGCCTTTTCAGGGTAGCAGTACCAAAATCGGTGAAGTAAACAATGGTAACTTTCTTGGAATATTAGAACTTCTTGGGCGGTATGATGAGGTAACTAGAGACCATTTAGCAACTGTTGAAAAATATCAAAATAAAGGCGAGAGTATGAAAGGAAAGACCCACTATTTGTCTTGGATGAGTCAAAATGAATTTATTTCTCTTTGTGGTGAAAAAGTTTTAAACCATATTCTAAACGAACGAATTAAGTCAATATATTATGGTGTTATTGTTGATGCTACTCCTGACGTTTCTCACCAAGAACAGAATGTTTTAATTTTAAGATATGTTTTATATATCAGTGAAAATAAAACATTTGAAATTAAAGAGAAATTTATTGAATTTTTGAACTTTAATGAAAAAACAGGTGAAAGTATTGCTTCAGAATTACTAAAAGCGTTAGAACGTCACAAAATCCCATTGGCAGATTGTCGAGCCTAAGCATATGACAATGGGGCTAATATGAGTGAAAAAATTAAGGGTGTACAAGCACGTATTTTGGAAAAAAATCATCTTGCTCTTTATTCGCCATGCAGCGCTCATTCCCTTAATCTCGTTGGTGTAAATGCAGTAAAAATTAATTCTAGAGTGAAAACGTTTTTTGGATGTGTACAAACTTTATATGTAACTTTTAGTAGCAGTCCAGCAAAATGGAGTATTTTAAACGAAGAGGTCAATATATCACTAGAATCTCAATATGAGACACGATGGAGCTCACGTGTTTCAGCCATACGTCCTATTGTTCATCATCTTCCTGGTATTTTAAAATCATTAGATCGAATATTAAATGAAATTAACTTGCCAGAAAAAATGTATTGTGAAATAATATCTTTGAAAAATTATTTTTCTTCCTTTGAATGTATAGCTATGGCTAGTTTTTGGTTTAAAGTACTTTCTTCTATAAATGAAAGAAATGTTATAATTCAGTCAAGAGGTATATCTCTTGAAACTGAAATTGATCTAATGAAAGATTTAATTAAAGAATTACAAAATATAAGAAACGAGTGGTCTATAATTTTAAATGAAGCGAAATTAGTGGCAAGTAATTTGAATATTTTACCAAATTTCCAAGATAAAGAAAAAAGAACTAAGAAAAGAAAAGTTTTTCATGACGAAGTTTCTTCAGAAACGGATATTCAACCTAGTACAGAAAGTATAGCACATGATTATTTTAGAAGAGATGTCATTTTTGCTAGTATAGATTTTATTATTACTGATTTAACGCATCGTTTTGAAGCTCATAAAAAAATGTGTGATCTATTTTCTCCTATTTTATGCTACATGAAGTTATCTTCTACAGAACTTGAAATAAACTTGAAAGAAATCATAAAAATATATTCTGATGATTTATCGCCAAATATTTTGAATGAATTACTACATTTAAGGAAAATTCATAAATCTGTTTTTCTAACAGAAATTGAAATACCTCCATTGAAGTTATTAAACGAAATATATACTAAAAAATTAGAGAAAATTTTTATAAACACTTGTATTGCTTTAAGAATTTTTTGTACGCTACCAGTAACAGTCTCTGAAGCAGAGAGAGCATTTAGTAAGTTGGGAAATCAGCTTAAAACATGGCAGAGAGCTTCAATCGGTCAAGAACGTCTCAATGCTCTTGGTATTTTATCTATTGAACACAAGTTGGCATCAAGTATTAATTTTGATGACATTATACACAACTTTGCTCAAAAAAAAGCAAGAAAAGAAAAATTTAGTTAGTATAGAAATTTTAAAATTGTTATAAGTTATATTAATTATACTATTTTATTTTCAATTTTTTTATAACTTCTTTTTTTCATGTTTTTTCATGTTATTTAAAAAATTAAATACATTTTTAGTTTGTACATTATATTACATTATACATGTCTTCAATTTATAAAAGATACCTACAAATTTGTTGATATTTTATTTTTTAATTATACCTACCTACTCCTATAATTTATATTTAAAACTAATATTTAAGGTATATTCATGTCGAAAAATAAATTGTTATTCAAGAGGGGCCCGGATTTATTTGTGTACCCGGGCCAAAAATATGATGTGGGGGGCCTGAATAGAATCATACATTCCGAATGTTATTATAGATGATACTAAATATTCTAAATTTTGGATGTCTCTTATATAATTTATATTTTCCTGTAAATTGAATGTATGGTTTTGTATAATTATGGGTTCCGGTGAAAAAAAATAAATTGTTCATCCAATACAGGTGTAAATTTAGGTTCTGGATTTTTAGATTTTAGAGAACATATGTATTGTGAGTAATTCAATATTTGTTTGCCGTTAATAAATGTGATTGTTTCCTTTTTTTTTTTTTTGTTATACGTTGAATTTACAGAAGATCCGGATATGTCATTAATTTTCCTCCGAGTTTCATTTGTAATAAATTGAATGTTTCCTTGATTTTCCAAATATATTATTATTTTATTTATTTCATTATATCTTTTGAATTCATATTCTGTATTTTATTTATTAGGCATTGTGTGTGACTGGAATTGATAATAAGAATGTCATTGAATATATCGTCATTTTTTATGTGGCACCCATAGCTATTAAGAAAATATCTCAAAGTGGAAGAAAATATTTTTACAAATCCTAGCTTTTTGATCGATACTGCTATCATTATTAATAAGTTCTATTAAAAACAAATACAAATTAAAAACTTATTATAAAAGTAATAATAATTTATTTAAATTAGGTTTTACATCATTTACTGCTGTGGTTGACTGAATTTGTTTTTTTGGCATTGGAAAATGTATATTTCTTATATGGTTCATAAAAGTATCTTCAAAAATAAATTTTTCATGACAAAATGAGCAACATATCATCATTTGTTTAAAAGTATTTTTTTCAATTGTATAATCATACTCGACGACTGTATTTTTTATGCCTAAAAAAATTATTAAAATTATTATTAACTATTAGATTCTGTCTTTCAAAAAATTAAAAAAATTGTAAATTATTCGATTAGAAGTATTTGAACGCCGACGCCGCCTCCTAGTACACACCGTACCCCGACCACTTCCTTGCCGTAAAATGATGCAATATTTAGCAGTTAAATAGACACTTATTTGATAAATCAATACCCCCGAACTACAAGATAGCCGGGCTCGGAATGTTTCAAACTTAGTTTCGTTTTGCACTGTTGGTCTGCCGCTATATTCACCTGGCAACGGCTAAACGCCCTATAAAAAATCGTATAAAATCAACCCTTTGTCCGATCGTTTTGAAACTTACACAGCTTGTAGAAAGTACCCCGAGCTACCATACCTGCGAGTTTGATGTGCCTACTACAAATATCACGGAGGCGGGGTTCTCATTGTGCATTGTTGATACAGCAATCCGCGTACGGTACCTTTTATGCTAAATTACGTATAATCGTGTTTTAAAAAATTCCAAAAATCGTATAAAATCAACCCTTTGACCGATCACTTTGAAACTTACACAGCTCATAGCAAGTATCTCGGGCTACCATATATATATATGGTAAATATATATATATTAGGTTATATTGTTTTATTTGAATTTTTTAAATGTTGTTTTCAAATCAAGTGATTTTTTTTTTAAATATAATTTGGAATTATTTTATTATTATTTTTTTTAGTTGATTATTTTTCATGCAAAAATTGTGATTGAATTATATTTTATAGTAATTTAATTTTTCTAAATGTATGCTGCAGGTATGAAAAAAGTTAAAAGATCCTAATAATTCTAAGTCCAGTAAAGTTCATATTCCATTATAGTTTGGTGGTACATATTTCAGCCATCACCCACAGGGCAAGAAATTGATGATACATTATTGTTCCCTCGGACAAAAATGTTACAAACAAGTTGTAGAATGGTTATAGTTAGCTAATTTGACGTTATCAAAAAAAAAAAATAGTTCTGCCCGTCTATGGTAATATTAAAAGTTGCCTCCACACATGCCACATTCTAGATTATATCTTCATCATAAAAATAACTGTGCACATCTACCATACAAATCAAAGTGGTTTTTATTTATGCCACTAACCCATAAAGGGTTTATTAAGGTGATTTAATGTCTACTAACACATTAGGTCCATACAATTCATTAAAATTAAATCAGTCATAAGATAATGATGTAAGAGGTTGGTCTTTTAAAAAACTAAATAATATGTTATTTTCATTATTATCTTCTATATAATTAAAATCATCATCTGAATTTTCAATAAAATCAACTAAGAGGTCCATATTTTCTATGTTTAATGGTTCAGATATATTTAACATATTATTCTCATTGTCACTATTTTCTGCTGATATATTATCAATTGTCTCACTATGTGGAATTGGTTCATATGAAGGAACAATATCACTGTCATCAAATTCAGAGCCAGATGAGCTTTGTAGGACATTGCTATTAATTGCAGATTTTAATTTCCTGGATCTAAGTCTTGATAATTTAGGCACTTCTGAAGAAATGATTGATAAATTAGTCATCATGTGAACTAATATTACATGAGGAAGATAAGAGAGGGGTTGTAGAAGAACTATCATTAAATGCATTTTTTCTTTTACTACCTCTGGTTGTACATCTATAAGTGACTTTTTCAAAAACTCATCTTCCAATTCTATTTAAAAGAATTTAACAATTAGAATAAATGCAGTTTAGTTACCCCTAGTCTATTTGATTTAATTAGTAAGTTAAAATAAGAAATGAAAATAGTGGAAGGAACTAAACTGAATTTATACTATTTAAAACATTTTTTGTACATAATTATATGTATTATTATTATATGTATAATTATAAATAGTTTTGTAATTGTAGAGTAATTGGCTTTTTCGAGTACTTCCGTCGTCAAAAGAAAAATTTTATCAGGACCATCTGACAATAATGTCCCCACAACTACGTTAGCGATGTACCTCCCTTTCACATCAGATGTTCGTTGATTGACACCCATATTTTGTTTACTGTAATATATTGCCTTATTTCCGACATACATTTGTCAAAGCAGTCATTTATGTATGTCTTTCTTAAAGTACTTTCATTGGGAACAACGTGTAGTGTGTACTTCTCAAGAAACTTTCGGAATTCGGTGTTAGAAATGTTATTTATAGGAATATTTGCTGTCATTAATGCCTTGCACAAATCTTTAGAAAATGACGACTTTTTGTTAGATGTAGTAAACAATTACTGAGTACATTCTGAGGACTTACTTTCAACCTTTCGACGAGCTGCTAAAATTTCATGTTTATTTGTGTTCAAATGCTGAGTGACCGTAAATTTTTTTTCTGCATTCACTTTAACAGTTAAAGTTTAACTGAACACACTTTACAAAATAGTATATCGCTGTCATATAAAAATATGTCTCCATATTCTCTTAAATATCTTTGTAAATTAAGGTTTTTGGCATTTTAATGAAATATTATAAAAATAAAATCGAAAGAGAAATACTAAATATTAAATTGAAAAAATATACGCACTATACCTTCTAACGATACGACGTTTAAAACAAAACTGTCAAACTTCAATCATGTACAGGGGCGGACTGGCCAGGTGTGCTAATGTGCCGTAGCACACCGAGCCGGCTCAATATATGCGCCGCCGGGCCGGGGGCTCATGATGATGATATTATATAGTATATTACTAATAAACGTATTTTTAAATTTTAAATACTAAACAGTAAAAAACTACTGCTATTGGTAGCCGGTCGGTAGGTACGAATAGCACGATACTGTTATAAATTAATACTTCGTAGTCGAATTATATAGTTAATAATAATATAATATACATTGTATTATTATAATTCATTTATCACGAATTCGTCTATTATCTATGTATAAATCATTCCATGATATATTGTAATTTGTATAAGATGATATTTCAAAAACTGTCATTGTACAAAGTGGATTGCCGCTTCAACCACGAATACGCAAAATGAAGAAAAACTTTGATGAAAATTAACAAATGCAAATGTTGTAGATAGATTCCGTATAGAAATGTTTAAATGTGTTATTTATTAACTAATTAGCAGCTTCACGAATTGTTTTTCAACTAAAACGCACATTATAGCAGATATCCAATACCAAATTCCAAAAATTTTTAAAAATCAGCTTTATTTGGAATATTTAATTTGGTTGGTATCGACCGCCAGAAATTAATTTCTGAACAATTTCTGAATAATTTTCAAATATCTATGAAACTATAGATTTTCTTAAATATGTAAAAGATACTTCAGATTTAATGAAAAAAATGCTCACTTAAATAATGATTCATGATAATTTTTTAATACAAATTTAATTTTTGCGTACAAATCTGGTTATATTTTTTCTGTATATTACATTGATAAATTGGTGACAATAGTTTTATTGAAGAAAATATTGGTCGTTCTTGATTAAATAGACCTAACCTAATTTACATAACCAAGATGGGGTAACGCCGGGCTTGAATAGCTTTTTTATTTTGCTCTAATTGAAATCAATATATAACTATATTTTAGATGTATTTAGTGCAATTACTGTTATAAATTATAATCGCAATAAAGTAAGTATTTAGTATATTTTCAGGCTACAAGACGAAGAATTAGGTATGTTAATATATAATATATTTGATAAACTACCCGAAAAATAGGTAGCAAGGTATTCATAGAGGATGGTATAAACGGGTTAGGCCGGCTGTTTATTTGTGTAGAATACTGGGCCGTTTACCTCCCAGTCTGCCACTGATCATGTACAATCATCGAGAGTAACGATAAACGAAGAAACAATAAATATATATTTACGATAATTTATCAACGATAAGATAGTACTACAAATAAGTATTTCAGCATGCTAGCGTGATAGACTTAATGCGTTTCATATCTCTGTTATTAACTTTGTAATTGACTATGAGGATCACAATAAACACCTTTGGTGATAATTTCGAGTTTTATATTGAATACAAATTTAAATATACAGATTAAGAAAGAAAAATAAGAAATAAGAATAATACCTATGCGTACAAAGTCAATGAAATATGCACTTTTTTAGCTAAAATTGGCAAAATATGCATTTTTAATTTTCAATTTTTTAACTCGCCTTTGTATACTTCAGATTTCTAACTAGATTTGTTATAAATTGAGAGCATACAGAGCAATATGCAATTCCTACAACTTCCGAGCCCTACTTATTATATGGACATTAAAATCGTTAGTTGTTTTTAATATTAAAAAGATGAAGACTGGATAGAAAATTTAGATATATTATTATATTTTTATTATGAAAAATGCATTCCTTATATTTAAACATAAAAATAAGTTTTAAATTATTTTTAATGTACAATTTTTGAACTCAAATAAATGTTTTTGAATAAGTAGTAATTGTACTTATTATTAGTTATCATTAATATTAATTCATTAAATCATTATTTTTAAACAGATTTTCTACCTCTTTTATTACAGGATTTTGGAAATTCACTAATGCAACACATAATTGAAACAAGAGTAATGACTTTGTGTAAAATGTTTTAGGAATATGTGTTAAGACTTTAAATTTTTTCAGCCTTACTATTAATCTTTCTACATGAATCCTGGCCCTAGCTATGCTTTTAGTTTTCAAAACTTCACTTAGAGTGAATTGTGGTGAAACTAAGAAGGGAGGTATATTCAAGGTTTGGCAGCATCAAAAATACATTTGTATCTTGTATCGTTTATATCAAGTATTATGTATCACGATACATTTTTTAAAAGTATCTTGTATCTTTTTTTGTCAAAAGATACAAGATACTATTATTGTATATATTTTTACTAAATAGTACCAAGAAATTTGAATTCGATTTGTAGAACCTTCAATACTTAGATAAATGAAATAATAATGATAATTTTTATTTTGTGTGTGTTATATTGTAAATAATTTTGTCGTGGATTGTATTTTCACTCTTTTACAAATAATAATTCTCCAGATGGAACCGAAACCAGGGGTGTCATATCAATTTTTTTTTTTTTTTTTTGGTACGTATAAATATTGAGCAGGGCACTATTTATTTTTTTTCGACACATTTGACATTATTATGATTTGGCCAAGAGGGCCAAAATTTACAATTTAGAATTTTAGGTACATAAATGTATACCCTACATACCAATGACGCCCCTGACCGAAACTAACGATAACAATTTACAACATAATGTTATATTAACTTTTAAGAAAAAATGAGTTGCCCATATCCCTATTTAAAGATGACAATCATACAGATAATCACCAAACTTACATTTTCGATCTTATAAAATATGAATTCATTAAATAGATATAAGTGTAACTGTATTGGTATTTCCCCATAAAATAGAAAATCAAATCAAAAGTACAAATAAGCAATTACAGCAGTGTACTGTTTTTATTGTATTATTTTATTTGTTATGTCTTTTGTGTGACTTTCACTGTGTAAACTGTCAGTTCACATTTTTACATATTTTAATTTTTTTTTAATGTATTTTTTTACTAAACGAAATATTAATATCCCGCTATCATTAAATGGAAAATAAATATATATTAAATGATATATTAAATATGAAATCCAAAATAATATGAAAATTAAAAGCTCCTTGAAAAATATAAAATAGTATTTAATGAAACTTATAAATTAACCATTCTATCAATCACTATTCCAGTATCCGACGCAGCATGTGAAAGGACTTTTTTATGTCTAAGAAGATTAAAAAATTATATGTCAAATTGTATGTCAAATGACCGACTCGTCAATTTGTCAAGTATTTGTATAGAAAAAAAATTGCTAAAAGTTTGGACCTAGATGAATTTGTTAATAGATTCTCTATTAAACATAAAAATAGAAAAATACTGTTCTATTAGAACATAAATTATATTGATTGTATTAAATTTATAGATTATGTCTATATATTGAATATTTGAATTTTATTATTATTAATTATTATGATTATTAAAAACATTATTTGTATTTGATTTTTATTTATGTATTTTATAAATTTTTTTTTTTAATACACTTATTAGTTATTGGCATAATGATAAACTATGGTATTATTAGGTTATATACTTATATATTTATAGTAATGATATTCTAATAACTACCTCTTTTTAATAAAAAGGTAGAAAGCCCACCCCTACAAGGTACAAGGTAATATATTTAAGTAGAGGGCCCATCTAACATTAGCCCACTTGTGAATATTTTCTGACTTCGTGCCTGCTATACTCTATAATTTAGTTGTGTGTTGATAAGAAATAAAGTACGCTAACGAATAAAAAAAAATAACTTTATTTGAACTTCATAAAAAGTTTAAAAAAATTGTGTATTAACTTTTAACTTAACTGAATTAACCAAAAATTGTATTAACTTTTAACTTTTTCTTATTGATGCATATTAACTTAACTGAGTTTAAAAAAATCATTAACTTGCCGCTAACATATATACATATTTTCTTTTAATTATAAAATCGTTTTTAGAGAGTTCATTTTGAAAAATTAACATTATACGACGAACACATTAAACAGAATTCAACTAACTGTAAAAGACTTTTATAGACCAATTATCGACCATACATTTATGTCCACTTAAACAATCAAAACTAAGTTTTTATAATAAAAACGATAAACAGAAGGAACTAGATAAAAATGCGTTATATTGTTTTGGGTATGAGGCCTTTGTCTACTGTTGAGGATGAAAACTTTAAAGGTTAAAATTATAAAAGGTAAATTATTATTTTATTAGAAATATAGAAATATAAACGATTTCCGTTAATGGTACTAGTTTAATATACTTAGGCATGGACAATGACTTACAAGTGTATTCGAGAAGAACATTAAGTCATCGTATTAACGATGACTTAATAAAAGTTGTTGAAAAAATTAAAAATGTGTTTACAACTGAACCACGAGCACTTAGAACTACAGCAGCGGATATTTGGTTAACTAAACATCGAAGTATTATAGGCGTCACAGCACACTGGGTACTAATTTAATAATATTCATCATAATAATAATTTATTTTTAAATTACGTAATAAATGTGCTTAATTATTTTTTTTTTTAGATAAATGCAAATACATTGGAACGCGGAAACTGTGTACTTTCCTGCAAACGAATGAATGGTAAACATTCATTACGATCTTATAGCTGAATTATTGCAAAACATATTTAATGAGTTTTCACTTCTTTGCAAACAAATTGTTTCAACCGTAACAGTTAACGGATCAAATTTTATAAAAGCATTAAAAGATTTTGGATATGACATTCAAGACCATATGTCGGATAATATGGATTTTGATGATGAAGGTTTTCATTTTATCAATATTTATAATAATTATTATTTTTATTTTTATTCAGAAGCAGAAGAAACTCCACGTTTTCAATTTACTGAAGTATATGAAGATGATGGAAGTAATGAACAAGCAATATTTCTTCCTCATCATTTACGATGTGCTAGCCATACACTTAGTCTAATAGCAACTACAGACTTTTCAAAAGCAATAAAAAATCAATCAATTAATAGACTACATAATGGAGCTATTGGTAAATGTATTACATTGTGGAATATGTCTGGGTGACCAACATCTTCAGAGATCATACACAATTTATTAAATTGTTCGCTTTTTTATCCATATCCAACGAGATGGAATTCTTTGCATGACGCGCTGAGCCAATTATTAAAGTTTAAGTACAAATTAAATATAAATACCAGCTTTAAAGATATAGAACTAATATATTTAGATGAATTAATAATTTTACTAAAACCAATAGCTAGTGCCCTAGATTGTTTGCAAGCTCACAATAATTATTTCTACGGAATTTTAATATTTCATTGTTTTCTTTAAAATCCCGATTAGGAAATTTAAAAGAAAAAAATTTAAAATATTGCGTTTTTTTAATTACACCTTTAATTAGTTCTCTTACAAAAACGTTTAATTTATTTTTTGAACTATCTCTTGAAATCAATGAAGCTATTCTAGCAACATGTTTCCATCCAAATTTTAAACTAAGGTGGATTCCAGATTACATAAATGACCATTAAAAAAAAATAATACAGAATTTGTGTATAAATGCTACAGAAAAAATTATTGATGAATATAGTCACCATGAATCCAGTAAAGATTCTGAAGACAGTTTTTTATATTTTCTTCTCAAGTTGAAAATAGACAGTAATCAAAGAATAAACTTGAATTAATTACTTATTTTAACGACAATAACAAATCATTACATTGTTTAAATGATTATCCAACTATAAAAAAACTATTTATAAAATATAATACAAGTCTGTGTTCACCTGCTCCTATTGATCGTTTATTTTCATTTGCTAGTTTTGTGCACTCACTCAGTAGATCTAATCTAGCAAATAAAATGTTTGAAAAATTAATTTTTCTTAAAGGAAACCGAAAATTTTATTCATAAAAATAACATTTAATTTAAAATATAGTAAAATCTATATCTATCCAATTCAATTTATAAATTCATTTATAACCACAAGGCCATAACCAATTAAACACAATATATATAATTAAGTATAATAAGTTGTAATTTTTATGTAATTTATTAATGTTGGTGTATTTATATACATAATACCATTGATTATATATTATTATAGATTGCTCACTGTCATAGAAAATATGTTGCGCGACAATTGAGTTCAATTAATTGCCAATAGGTAGCGTACTGGTAACGATATAATAATATTGTACTAGCGATAATTATGTTTTATTTTTGGTTGCTACCGGTCCGACTACAATCACGACGATCGTAATACAAAATTACATTGTTTACATTGTTGTGACTATTTTCGTTATTTCACAACGCACCAAGCGCAATTGTATAGCGGCTGATTAATATACTACAATATTTATTGTAAATTAATAATTTTGTTTATTGATTTGATATAAAGTAGGTATATAAGTAAATTGTTATAGTATGATGGTCAGAAATTGAAAACAAATAACAATTATTTAGTTTTATAAATTGCAATTTATTCAAAACAACCTTTAACGCGCAATTTTGTAATACCACATGATATTTAAAAAAATGCAAAATAAATAAATAAAAACTGGTGGTTTTCAAAATGTTTAAACTTAAAATAAAATATCCCATTTTTAAACATTATAAAATACATATTTAATAAAGTAACATCGGCAAGATTAAAAAAATAGCAATTAAAAAACGTCAAATAATAATAATATAATATAAATATTTTAATTTCATAATTTATTAAAAAAAAAAATAAAATAATAACTTATTCAATGAAAATTATATTATTCACATACAACAATAATGAAATATTATTTATTAATTGTGTTTAAACACTTTTAGTTTTGCAATTTGCTGGACAGCCTTATTGTGTAACTCTGTGTTTGTCCATTTACATTCTTTAAATATTCTTGTTCTAAATAATAATTCTATTATATATAAATAATGAAGTTTACACGTCGAAACATTTAATTTAAAAATATATTTATCAATTTTTTTTTTTGAAATATCTAAAAGTTTAAAAACTATATGTTTTTCGTGTTTTATTTTTTCAAATTCTTCATTAAAAATGTTGAGACATGTATTAGTTATGTCCACAATGATATTTGATGGTGCTTTTAATCCTTGTGTTGATGGTTCATTTACATTAAACATCTTAAATGTTAATAATAATTGCGATTCATCATTTAAATCTAAAGATGTTATAAGATTTTTTTTACATTCATCACAACTAAAATTATTTAAACACTTATACGCCAAGTATCCTGCAAAATAAATGACAGCACAATTTTCTAATGATTTTTTAGCATTTGTGGTGTTAATAACTATAGTACCAGAACTAGTATTCGAGTCAGTCTCACAATCATCACTTAAATTATATATATTATCATTTAAACCGTCTTCTTGAATTTCTTCAGAGTATGTAGGTCTGGTTATTTGCACATCATTTAGAGTATCCACATTAAAAAATTCTTCACCATCTTCTTCACAATTAGAACTTTCAGAACATTTCATTAAACTATAAGAACAAATCGCACTAAAACAGCAACGAAATGTTCGGGCAGTTGGGTTCTTATTATAGCCGTTTTTCTGTCGCATTATGGAAAACATATTTTCTAATGGATCTTGTGTTAATTTGTTAGTCATTAAAAAGTATTCTTTATTTGAAATATGTTGATTCATTATTATTTTTTCTGATTCATAAAGACCAATAATAGCTGTTAATGTCCATTTAAGTCCAATGAAACACGGAGGTGTAGTTACTTTATTATTTTTTAAATTTATTTTTACAGCTTTATCAAAAAGAATACAAAAGTTTTTTAAATTTTGAAGGACTTGAGAATTACGTTTGCTTAGAGGTCGTCTATTTGGATTTGCGTCATACAAATTTTTACTGTTTGCAGAATCGAACATATCATTAACATTTTCAATAAAATTTGCTGTGTCTAGTGCGGTTTTAGTTTTTAATTCACCAGTAGAAACACACGTTTTAATAGAAGCTGCAACAGATCTACTAAAAATTTGTATTGCCAACTTGCACGACATTTTTTGGAAAGCGTTTGGGGCAATATGAGCGGGTGTAATTTTACACATTGCCCGTGCAGTATTACTTTTTAAGTCAATTTCATAAGATTTTTTAATATCTTTAAATGAAATTAATTTATTTTCAATTTTTATATTACCATCTAATAAATTATTTCGTAAGCTTTTTATCATATGAGGCATATCGTAAATTAAAAATAATTTTTGACCATTTATGTCTACTGATGGGTTATTGTGTGTTGCACCAAGTAATGAAAACATTCTTCTATTTTGTGATCCTTGATCGCAGACTACAGCAGAAGGTACTAAACCAAGTTCTAATAATTTTATTACGCATTCTTTAAGTATGTTAGTTAAATTATCCCCTTTTATTCCATTACCAGTGAAAAAATAACATAATGGAAATTTCCAATTTACGTACAAACAACGGATCATTATGACTAGTGCATAGGAGCCAATTTTGTTAGTTCGCCCTAAAGTTCCAAGATCTTCATATCCTTCTATTATGTCTAAAGCTTTGTTGTATTCTATCGCTTTTTTAATTGAAATCTCATCTAATAAAATAATAACTTTTTTTTCTTGAAAACTCATACAAGAAACTTTAAGTTTAATTTGTTCCATATACCGAGGTGAAAATCCAGTTGAATAACTAATTGAGTTTAGCCAACGACGCACTGTACTTTCGCCAGGTAAAATAATTTTATTTTTACGCATATATTTATATGTTGATGGCGATTTATAATAAAGAGATAAAGATAACTTTTTTTCTTCACTAGTCCATTGCTTACGCGATTTGTGGTTAATTTGCATTGTCACTAAACTTTTTGAACTTATTGATGGAAATTCTACTAAATGTAAAAATTCTTTTATATTAATTTTTTGTTTTTTTTTATATGGTTTAAAATTTTGTTTCAAAAAACTTATTGTTGCCCTTTTTTTGTTCAGTAGCTTTTGTAATCGTATGCATCGGTTTTTTAACTGTTCATTTTTTAATTGTAGATTTGGCGTAGAAGTAGTATTTAAAAATTTTACATTATTTTTTTCGGAACTTGATGGTAATTCAGTTAAATCAGAAATATATTTTCGTGTATTTGGTGTAATAGAAAGAGATGGACTAAACATCGACGTTCCTGCATCATTTAAGTTAAAACTATTCGACATTACAGATGGGTACTTAATTTCGGGAGTTTTCACTTTTAACACTTCAGGTGACATTGAAAACAACGATTTAGAATCTATAAAAATATATTATTAAATTATATTTTATAATATGTCAGTTACAAAATTATAATATTAATAAAAATAAATCGTAAATAAAAAATAATTTTATGCTACATAATTTTGTAAGGATTATTTTGAGACATTTTCTAACTTAGAAGAGACAATTAATACTATATTAAAACAAGGTCTCGGAACGGGCGGCTTTCATTTGGGCGACATAACCAAAGTAACATACAACAACATTCGTCGTTCGGACGAATTGATACATATCATTTGGGCCGAGATATTTATGAAATTCGTATACATGTTTTCCTTCCCATTTTTAAAAACTTAGGACTGTCAGTTAACTTTAACTAGTACTTTTACTTAGATTTTTTAATATTTAAAATTTTTATCCCCAATTTTTGTACATATTAATATATAATAAATAATAAATTAAAATTAATATAAATCATATTATAAATAAAAATTATATATCATAACAGTACAAAATATAATAATACATTTTTTCATAAATGTTTATTGTTAAGCCTAGTTGGCCTATCCTGTAAACACGCCACTGTTTAATGTGTGTATATGTATAATTATTTTTGTATAAACATTGTAATTTTTTTATGATTATAGCACCTCCTTATAGTTAACATTTTGTATTTCCCAATGGCTGTTTACTATACAGTCACAGTATACTATAACTAAAAATTTACAATAAATTTAAATTATACTGACCTTGAAACATGTTATCTGTTATTTTTTCACGATGATTGTGTGATTTTTTTGGTGTTGTTATGATTGTTTCGTTAACATGTATGTAGGCATCTAAAAAATAAATGAAAGCGATGTATTGAAATAAATATATTTTTTTCAAATAGGTACCATATTATAATATAACATAAAAGACATGTCAAATATATTAATTATTAATTTTAAATTGTAAAAATATGTATGCATACTTTGGGCAGTATTTTGATTTGAAACATGCCAAGTCCTATTTATAGGTGATTTTTCAGTAGTTAACTTTTCTTCTGGAATATTATCTATTAACTCATCTGAAATTTTCAAAATGATATTTGTGACAAAAACAAAATACAAAAAGGTATAATTTTTACTTACTTAAATATTTGTTTGGTACTGCATTACGATTTAGTCGTGATTTTGGTGCTGTGGGATTGGAATAGGCATTCCTTTCGAAATGAGAAGAGCATATGAACTTCTTTCTTAATTTTTTAGGACTTAAGGATTCTAGTTTAATATTCCCTAAATTAATATTTTTTTCTTTATTATTGCAGCTTTTATTTAAATTATGGATAGATTTAAAATTTTTATTACTTACCAGAATTAATAATCCATCTTTTGGACGTTTCTTCATTGGATGGAAAAGGATGAAATATTATATTAAATGTATTTCTACGTGTATTCGTACAATTAAAATATGCACATTTGTCACTTGACATTTTAATTATTTTAGAAACAACACAGCAGAAAATTAAAAGTATAAATAATAAGTAGACCAATATGGTAAAAATAACGATACAATTCAGTAATTTTTACGATACCCATATAATAAATTGTCGAGTGATCGTTCAAATTTTACGTCCGTAGTGCGTAAGTTTGTCCGCATGAATAATTTGAATCAATATAATCTATTTTGAACGCGCGTACAACATTGGTTATAAATACATTTATAATCAATGATACTATTTATAATCAATCCTTTCATTATTTAAAAACGAGTCATGGTATAAATAAATTATAAATATACCAAATTAACACTCAGGGATCGCAGAGTTGATAAATTCAATAATAATCTTGTCAACTATCTATTAAAATATAAAAGTTTTATTCAAGTAAAGACAGTCAAGTTTTCATTTAATCGACTATATGATGTAAGTGTACAATTTATAATTAATGTCATAGGGTTAATATTAAAAATATTTTTTAACTTGGTACCTATGTCTTCAGTATAATTTAAGAGAGACGACGATACTTCGTGTTGAGTGCATTGAACTCAGTGCAACAGCTTATTATAGACACAATAGTACAATTTTTATTTACTCAATAATAATCCAATTTACAAAATATATATTATATGATAATGACAGTACATGTATTATGTACTAATGTGTTATGAATAAAATACAAAATGTACATAATATACCTTAACATAAATATGGCAATGAGATACCTAGGTAGTATTAATATAATTTAATAATTAGGTACTAATTTGAAAATAACTATTTCACCTATCTAGGGTTATATTTTGGATAGGTATTTAATGTTTATAATGTTTTAATCGTTGGCAGTGCGCCAGTACAACGATATGAGTAGAGTACTAGAGTATAGAATACAAGTAACGTCTTTATAGATGCTCTCACTGCTCTAAGCATTGAAAATATTTGAAATCATTAAATCAAGATTCCACACGTCTGTTTTTGCTGTTAAAATCTTAAGACTGATCCCTACTCCTATGAACTACACTAGCGATTATTGCGGTACACGCCATAAGTAAACACCGCGCGGAGCGCTACATAGCGGTACTCGCCATTTAGCGCGTAGCGTATTTTGTACTGCAGTGAGCTATCTATAGTATTTATAATCAATGATAATACGTATAGTGATTAATTTACAATAAATAAACATATCATGTATCATGATACTTTTTTTAGTATCTTGCCCAACCCTGTATATAGCTACTTTGTATATTTTTGGGGAGGGATTTAAATGTAAAATGTGTAATTTTATTCCACTCAAAAATACTTAGACCATTTTTAAAATGGCAACAACATATTTTGTTGTTTTATGTAGGTACTGCATCTGCCCTCCTATACACAAAATAGTTTTTTTCATTTAAAAAAGTTGAATATTTTTAAAGAAAATCAAATACCTACCAGACTTAGCCCATGTCTTACACTCGGCATCATTTGCTGGAAATCTGAAAAATTTACATTCCTCTTGATTGGAAATGTGAGAACAAAACTGAACACAAAATTGAACCAAACACTAAGACAACAATTATTTAACATATTTTAATTTAGAAAAAATATTAATATATTATGTAAAACGTGTTTAACTCACCTCGAAAAAACTCTTCAAAAAGAAAATCTGCGATACTTCATTGACACACAGAAATGGGCAAGTAAATGGCTCCAAGAGAAAAACACAACAAATAAATATATATTAGTATAGTCATAACACATATTTATTATGTAAAATGGTATAAAATGGAAGGAAAATTATACATACTTCTATGTGAAAATTGCAATAGTAAAAAATATTAATAATACTTAACTGATCTGTGTATAATGCGTGTACCATAGAAGTACAAAATATTAAAATTTGTTAAAAAAGCGTTTAGCTTCATATTTTCGGTCGGTATATTATATGTATAAACTTGTAAGAACATGTTTTTAATAGTTGACACTTAAAGAAAAAAATACAAATGCACTTAAAATTAATTTTTTCAAATATCTTTTCGACCCATATATTTCTTATGGAATGAACCGTGATAACATTTTTTTTGAACCGTCGGTCTTATCAATAGACAATGTGACATCACTACTATTTGTGTCTATAAGAGAATAAATTCATATTAGAAATGGCAGTTCAGACAAGTTAGCTGAAAGTATCTATAAAAGTAAGATTGAAAAACATTTTGTTTAACCTTTTGTCTTCTGCCAAAGCATTCTTGTTATATAATGTCTTTTTTAATATCATATTCAAGGAAAAAATTTTAAATATTGATTTAAAAAATAACAATTTTATTATTCAAATCACAGTAATTAATTTTAATACAATTATAAAGTTTAAAAAATGACATTAAAAAAACCATAAATTTATAAAAATAAAAATTATTATCATATCATTTTATAATTATTTTTAAATTATGTTTTCAAAAAATCTTATTTGTAGATATGTAATTTAATTTGTATACTATATTTTATAACATTTTCAATAATGATTTTTAAACATACAGTAGTTTTAATATTTCAGTATAGTGTCAGTCTAGATTTCTCAATAACCTAGGAGTAGATTATTAATCTCTACATGAGTATCACATTTATTAAATAAAGGAATACAAATAATCAGGTTTACTTAAAATTAAATACTATCTATCATCTATAGTTTAGTATTAAAATAGGTTTTGTATTTTTTGGAGAACCCCATGTTATGTATTGTCTCTGTCTTACAGACAATATAGCAAATTTATTTTCAGCAGTTCCAATTCAATGTAATAACTTTTAATTATAAAGAGAATTTATATAATATCAAATTTAAAGGTAAACATTTTTTTACATAGTTTCAAGCTAAAAAAACTATGTTTTTATTAAATAATTATATTTTTAAATATTTTTTATCCTTATATTTTTAAGTTTTTAATAAAAATATCGTTTTTTATCTTGAAACTACGTAATAAAAATGTTTTCAAAAACATGAATACTTTTTGAAATAATGAGTGTACAATGATAAAATAATCACCTTGTATTACAAACAATATTATACTACGCATTTTGAGAATATTTAGCCAGGAACTTAGTATCAATTAATAAATTTAAAGTTAAACAACATCTTAATGGATTAAAAACAATTCAATGGATAACATTAAAAATAAAATAATTCAAATTCAAATTTTCTCCAAAATGTGTGTTATAATGTGTTCAATTAGAGCAATTGGTACAAATACTTCTTTGGAAAAGTAGTGTAAGATGTTAGGAGCATGGGAATTACATTGTGATAACCCAGTACCTCAGTTCATAATGGTTCAAAATATAACACTACAGACCTCACATTTTTTACGTTTACTCCAATCCCTATCTAAATCAACTAAAATGTAAGGATTTCGAGGTAATGCTATGTTACATATTTCACATCTAAAAAAGCTATCCACCAAGCTATTTTTGACATGATCAAATAATCTTTTCTTTTCAATATAATTCATCTTACAAATGTCACAAAATTTTCCATTTTCATCGACATCGAGCGACCTTTAAAAAAAAAATTAATTTAAATTGTGGTTAAACAAATATAAATGTTTATTATAAAAAAATCATAAATTAGTTCATTGATACTGCTATCAACAAAATAATCACTATACTTTATATTCAATTTATTAAATGGATATTAGTATATAACTATAAGTTTAATAATTGCATAATAATGTTAATAAAAATTTTATTTTAACTAAAAGTTAAAAGTAATAACTATTAAATACAAACTTAATTTTGATTAATTCATAATTATTTTTTACTTTCAGTGAATAAAGAAATTATTTTATTTAAATGTTATAACTGTTTTTAGTAGAATCAATTAACTTAAAAACATATTAATTAATAAAATATTATACTTAAGATAATATTATATAAGTGACATTCATGTAGCAATGATTTGCCAATTTAAAATTTTTCAAAATTAAAAATAATTCAGTTATTAAACTTATTATCATATGTTAATTGTAACTAATAATAAAACAATTTGTAATTATAAATCTTTAAACATATGTAGATATATTTATCACAAAATATCTCTTAACTATCACAGTTCTGATCCCAACATTAACAGTTAGTTGAAGGAAAACTTATGTATTGGTTTATGAATCACCTCTTATTTATTTGTAACCAGAGTACATAATTTCTAAAGTTATTAATGGTGTTATCTCAATTTCTCATTCTATTCCTTTTCTGTTTGCAACGCCTAAATACATCTGTAAAATATCTAGAAAAATTAATGAATGAAGAAAATATATTTGAATTATCTGTGTGTGATAATCTAGCTCATTTTCATTATGTTGGCTATATACAACAAAATTTCAAAAAAACGACAATACCAATACAATGCCAAGGAAAGACCTTAAAAAATTAATTAATTAACAAAAAATAAAGAACTTCTTAAGTCTGTGATATCAAATATTTAATGAGCACACTACTCAATATTTTTAGTAAGTAATTAGAAAATATTAAAAATTATTTTGATTTTCAAAATAATTCTACATACAAACTCCTGCAATGTAGTGATCATTTTTTTTTCAAATAAATATGTAGTATCAAAGGTTATCAATTATTCTTATTTCAGTGATCTCATTAATTTATTAGGAATAATAAAAAATGAATTTATATGGTATTATGTGAAATATATCTTTGAAATGACTTACATTTTAACCATTTAACTCTTTAGGTGTAAGTAATGGTATTACTGTTTTTATTAGAAGAATGCTCAAATATATAAAAATTTAAAAAATCTTTATTAACACCATGGCATTGTGTTTATCTCTAAAAAATTAACAATCTAAATATTATTTTTGTGATATTACTATATATATTATAAGAAATTCAAATATTAGCAACAACTTTTTGAGTATTATTTGCAGAATGGATAATTCTTGACAATTTTAGTAATTCATAATTTAAGTCATTCTAAATATTATACTTATTTTAAAGAAAATTAATTGATTAAAGAAGTTTTCAATTATATTTATTTGTCACTAACATTTTTTTCCCAATAAATTCCTGTCAATATGTTAAAATTCTTCTTAAAAAAAAAATATATTACAATTAAGTACAATAGGAAATAAATTAACATGTGAAAACCATTAATGGATTTCTGTATCAAAAACATTTGAACAATTTATTAAGACTAGAATGCAAGATTTTTTAAGAAAAATTAATTTTTCTCTAATTATCAATTTTAAATTAAAATTGAGTTGTATACAATGTACTTTTTAGGACTAATAACTTTATTTTGAAAACAACAACAACATTAAGGCGGAGGTGATATTTGGATGAAAATGTTAAAAACATTTGATTGTGTAAATCAGTGATACCCATCCCTGTATCTGTGGTCTGTTTTTGTGTTAAAAATAATTTATTGTTTTCAAACATTTTAATTTTATTATTTATGAAAAATTACTTTTAAATCTATAGAAATATTGATTTGACAATTTAATGTGAAATTTGTGAATGTTGTTGGTCAATGATGCGATGCAGGTTTGGAATTTCATGATACCAATTCTTAAAGGTGAGTTCAAATGATCATCACTATTCATGATCTATTATTTTATTTTGTTGGATTATAAATATCAGTTAACATATATTGAGCTAAAAATTGTTGCCATGTAAAAATGTTTAGGTAAAATATATATCATATTATGTGCATGCAAGTAGGTATAATATAGTAATAAAATATTAAATTTACATTATTGGTGGCCTAAACAAAGTCAATATTTTTCTAATGTGGCTCACCAAAGAAAAAGGTTAGGCATTACTGGTGTAAATTAATATTTATTATTAAAAAATGTAGATAAATCAGACATAAGCGTGTCAAAAAATCTATTTAAGTATAATTTTTTTAGTAATAGAACTCCATGAGAAACTTAATTTTTAAGATAATTTTAGTTAAAGTCTCATTATATCTTATGGAAAATACTCCCAAGACACTATAATTTATACATTTTATTTGGGTTAAATACACAATTTTAAATTCTGTATATGGTTTCAATTATGATTTAAAAAAAATAAATTACAATTTGTTTAAATTAATAGTTAGTTTGCTATAAATTATTTAAGATACATAAAATTGTTAAAATTTAATAATAATTATATTTCAAAAATTAAAATTCCACATAAAATTAATATTAATAGAATAATATAAGTAATTTACACTAAATTAAAACAGTGTTTCATAACTTCTTTTACTCGCGGAACCATTGCAAGAGCTTGAATGTTTTATGGAACCCTCATATAATTGTTGGCGCTATTCTATGTTAGAATCATAATTCAAATCAAAAATATTATTAATTTATTTATATTTTTCCAAATTTCTCACAAAACCCTTGGCACCGGCTGACAGAACCTTTAGATTAGTTAGTTAGGAAACACTGACTATAAGTCGAAAAATTATTTAACTTACGAAAAATTATGATTGAAATTTGAATTATAATCATATGTAATTACTGGAAGTGTTTTTTCATCAAATCTGGTAAGTACAACTCTTAGTTCTTTTAACCCATATCTAAACATAATAAATATAATTAGTATATTAATTATTTTTTAATATTATGAATAATAAAATAACATTTTTATTATTTTATATATTCTATGTCTTAAACTACAATTTTAAAATCATGCATGAATGTGTAGTACAAAACTCAATTTAAAAACAGAAAACTGAAGGTCTTTGAAATGTAATGAAAAACATAGGCGTACACAGAGTTCCTGATTAGGTGCAACACATATTTCTATTTTGTTGATTATTGTCTGTTGATAACTTTTACTTTAAGGAACATTTTCAGCAAATTTATATGAAGTATAAATATATTGTATTAACTATTTATACCATCGTAAACTTTTATCATGGTTATAATTTTAATTTTAGAGTTAAGTTTACTGTGAAAAAAATTTGATGTCACAGAAAGAGCAGATGCAGCCTACGCATGTCTAAGATAAAGAATCATAAGTTAGAAAAATATAATAAATAAAAAAAACTACTGAATTAAGTATAGAAATTGTAATGCATCAAAAAGAGAAGAAATTAATAGCTTCAACATAATGGATTTATAAGTTTATTTATAAAAACGAGTGTACGGAAATAATCATAGAAGGAGATCAACTATAGAAAGTATAAAGCAAATAATCATGAAAAATCTATTTTTACAAAAAATGAAAAGGACAACTAATCACAGTAAAAATTTATAATTTCTACAAGTCAATTAAAACAATGAAGAATAGTCAAGTTATTTTTAAAGGTCTGATTTAAAAAAAAATTATAAATATCAATTTTAAAATTTTCAATAAAACCTAAAATGGTATTAGAGATGGAAAATATTACCTTTTATTAAATTAAATATATTAAAACACGAGCTTTATGTTATATCTAAAGAGGACGCCATATCCGCATGTGTTGTCTCTGTCTTACTAACGTAAAATAACAAATTTTTCGTTCAGCAGAATACATTTTGTGATGTTAGCATTAATATTAGAATAAATTTACTTAATATGAAATTTAAAAGTAAGAATATTATCTAGACAGTGACAAATGATTTTATTTATATTATCAGTTTAAAGTGAGTTATGAATATTTTAAAGTTGTTATATTTTACATAGTTGTGACTCACTAAAATAAATAATATCATTAAAAACATATGTCATTGTCTAGATAATATTCTTACCTTTAAATTTGATAATAGGTAAATTTACTCTAATATTATATATTAAGTTCACATCACAAAATTTATTCTGCTGAATAAAAATGTGTTATGATGTACGTTAGTAAGACAGAGACAACACATGCGGGTATGATGTCCTTTTAATAAATAAATCATTACAAATTTATTGTTCTGTTTTATAAGTTATAAATAACACAAACAAATTCTTTAAATAAAATATGAATATAAGATTAAATAGTTTTAATCTTTCTTGATTCGAAAATTTAAAATCAAATTAATTCTTAATTTTGTTCTTTGACTAAGAATAAATTAATAATGTAATTAAAATTATATTATTGGAAAAAATATAGTTTATACTCACTTTGCATACAATGCATCCATATTTGCCATTTTGATGAAATTATCTGTTGTTATAAATTATTGAATGTATAGTAAAACTTTTAATTGATAAACTTGATGGTCCTTAAAAAAATAATGTTTAATAGACATTTATAAAGCAGTAATGATTTTTCACTTAAAAAACTTACATTTAATACATGATATTAATCTAAATAACAACATATTATCTATAATATATTTATTAATAATAATATTTTATAGTAATAGATAACAGTATATTAGTTTACATGTACATTTGTATGTTTAGTGGTATGTTTAGTGGTATTATACTGGACTTATCATTGGTGTTACATTAAAGAGTAAACTTTAAATTAGTCATAATCAGGGCTCAGGATTTATAACACTTTACATTTTTTCAATTAGCGCTTAAAAAAGCATTTAAAATATCATTATAAGCAGTCCAATAAGCATTTAAAAAACTTAAATTTGAGCAAAAATATTTAATAAAAAAAAAACTTTCTTTTTACATGATAAAGTAAGTATTATAAACATAATTTGTAACTGTGCTAAAAATAATATAATTAAAGACTATAAAAAATATTGAAACAAAATGTTTAGGAAAAGTTTCTAACTAAAAAATAATAAAAATAAATCTTTAAAATATAAAAAAATCAAATTTCACTTTCGAGACATTTTTCAAAGATTTTTTGAGAAATTTTCTGAAAAAACCATAAAAAGTAAAAAAACTGGAAATAATCATATTTTAAAAAAAAATTGTTGAAAAAAGCAAAAAAAAAAACACTTAAATTTCATAATTGATCATGTTTTAACATGACATATACTTCCATAGCACTCTACTACATTTTTAGTCAATCCATAAAAATAAGCAAATGTTTTAAGTCCCGAGCCCTGGTTATAATTTATTTTATAACCATGATACCAAATTACTAAATAAAAATGTTACTTTTCTAAAAATGTTTAAATAGTTTTTTAAAAAGAGGTTACACTATAAATAATTAAAATACGTGAAATATACTAATAAAACATCTAAAACATAAACTCTAACACCAAAGAATAAATTACTAAATTAATATTATGCTACGTTAATATATTTAATCAATGCTATTATATTTTAATAACGATTATTATTTTTCACAGATAATTATTTTATTTAGACTTTTATGTACATGATATTTTTTTCATCAAAAGCAAAATTGTTAGATTATATTGTATACACACTATACATTTATTTTAGTTATACTAAAAGGTTTTTTTTTATGATCATTCATTACAATAAATAAAAAATAAAAATAAAAAGCAGCAAAATAAATGTAACATTGACAATCAAACAACAAGTACCGAATAAATGCTATATAATGGATTACAAATATTACAATAGAATATATTAATTGTTAATATGTTAATTGAAGATGTACCAATAAAGAAAGATGAGATGTTAATTTAATTTCTAAGAGTTAATAATTAAAAGGTTTCAAGGGTATGTTTTATTGATACTTACCATAAAATGATAAGGTTTAAGCTGTTCAATTTAAACTTTTAGCAGCTATTGACAAAACTTCGACTTATCAATAAGCTGCAGTGTAGGTGTAATGGTTGCTATTAATATTCTTATAGGATTCCTAATACTTATTTGAAAAAACGTGAATTACGAGCATCTGATTACAACCGTTTGTTCAGAAAATCGTTGTTTGAAATTTTAAATTATGATTGTCGAATTATGCTGTGACAGTCATAAGAAATTATATTTACATAAATACATTTATTTAGACATGGTGTTATTAATAATTAGTAATAATATAAACTAAGAATGAAATACTTAACAATAATTCAAGTCGACTGTAGTAAATATGTCGATTAATTTATCAATATCACAATTTAAGATAAAAAGGTTAGTTATCGCTAGCCGCCGAATGGTCAGAACTTGTTACGGTTATTAGTTAATATTTCTACCACATGGGTAGGCAGAGCACTGGTAAGCAGTGTTACATTTCAGAAGGTGCGCGGCAAAATATAATATTTTAAATATAAAATATATTATGATATTGCCTTTTAGCTTGTCGAACCTCAAACTTTAAGTCGATTACTTTCTACATTATTTTTATTATAATTACTAATATACCTATAATTATGGCCAACTAAAATGTCTTTTGGTAATGAACAACCGATATTATAATTCATTTTACAATTATAATAGTTTGAAGTATTGATTTATCTTTTCCGCATAGTTTAGGAACATTTTTTCTCCAAAACACATAATAAATTATTAGGAAAATAATATTCTCCTTCTTACATTTGAAAATAGACCACACATTCTATTTCCATCCATTCATATAAATTATTTCTAACATTCTATGCATTCTCTTTATCATACACTCTATATCTTTTTTCATTTCTCAACATGAAATTCTTTCTGCTTTAATAAACATTAATACTATTTCATTGTATAAAATACTTTGCATCAAATAGTTTTGTTCACATTCATAGTATTTTTTAACTGTGTATTAGATACAACTCAAATTATTTTTAAAATTATTTTTACTTCACTAACTAAATAATATTGTATAACTTTAAACTAGTGATATTAGTGATATATCACTTACAACCTAAAATACCATTAGTGCTCTATAGATGTGATGGAAATGTGAATTAAAATTGTAACGTAAACTGATTGCAACTGTCAATAAAATTTAGATAGTATACAATAGTATTAATAAATAATAACAATGTCTTTTCGATAACACTGGTGACTCTGTTCTATAAATAGTGTTCATATAGCAGTACTGATTAACTCAGATACAAGGACGGCAGTATTACCAAAACGGTATTGAGAACCAAAGAAATTGTTGAATATTTTGTAAGTTGAGACACCTCAGATTATTTTCAGGGATTCTCCTACTCTTAGATTTCCGAAATATTAAAAAAAGTAAAGGTTTTTTTGCCATGTTGTAGCATTCGCCAGTTTTAAATAAAAGCTCTTTTCAGGGCCAATAAATACCTATGATTTTTAAAGCTTGGCATTACCAAGTTAAAAATTAAGTAGTTAAATTGCATATTGACAGAATATATATAATATAGATACATATTAAACATAGATGGGATAATCATGATTAAGAATATAAAAATAATACTCATATAATAATAGTACACTCATTATTAATGAATAGTTATCATATTAGTTTTTTATTCATAACAAAATTCTGTCAATAAATATGGCAATGATCCTTATTATGTCCAAATGAATGCCAACTGCTTATCTATTTACTACTGTTTGATTACCAATAGACTAACTTTTAAATACTTCTGGACTGCATATTCATTACCTATAATTTTAACTAATAAACTTTCAAAATATAAACTAACATAACTAATTATTAATTTTAAAACAAATTATACAAATTTTAAAAATGATTAATATATTAGATAAACAATAATATATTGAATTAATAACATTAGTGATCCAAATTATTAAAATGTATAATTATTTATAGCATATAGACAGTCTTGTTAAGAATACTTTTAAAATGCATTCATAATACGTATTTAAATACTTGGTATCATTTGTATTTAAATTACGTATTCAAATAAATTCTTTTAAAAGTATTCAAAATACTTAAGCAAATACTTTTATTTCAGTTAAATTGCATATTAAAATATTTATTTTTATTAATAACTAATATATGGGTAATTAACATTATTTGCAAATATATAGGTATTTAAACTTATTTATAAATGTTCAAGTTAATAAATATAATACTTTAATAAGTACAAGATATTAGATAAGTACGCTTATCATACTAGTATTTGTGACAAGAATAAACTAAAAACAAATTTTGGGATGGTCCGACATTTTTTAAATATTAGTAATTAGAATTTGGAGTAAAACAATAAAATAAAAAAAATATTTACTATTCTAGAATAAAAATTCAAATAAAAAGTATTTTTAAGTATTTCAAAAATACATTGGTCGAAAAGTATTTAAGATACAAAAAAAGTATTTAAATATGTGTATTTGAATACTTAATTAGACTTCATAGACATCATAATTACAATTATAAATTTATATAATAATATAAAATGAAATCTATAAACTTAAAATATTTATAAATTTGTTTTTACATTATATATAAACATAATCAAGCATTATTAGCAATTAACTATTAAATTATTAACAAATCAAATATAATTAAGAGGACGCCATACCCACATGTGTTGTCTCTGTCTTACTAACGTACATCATAACAAATTTACATTCAGCAGAACACATTTGGTGATGTTAACTTTAATATTAGAGTAAATTTACTTATTATAAAATTTAAAGGTAAGAATATTATCTAGAAAATTTTATATGCTTTTATTGATAATCATTTTAAAGTGAGTTATAACTATATAAAATATAACAACATAACTCATTTTAAAATTGGCGTCCTCTTAATATTTAATAATTTTACTAGACAAATTATACTTGCAATTAAAATTTTGATATTTTTTTTTAACAATAATATTCAATCAACAACATTGGAGATACAAATTAAGATTAGTAACTGACATAAATATTACATATAATAATATAATTATATTATATTAAAAAATTAAATTAATAATCAATGGTATAATAAAAATAATAGTAATAATAGTAAATTATACTTATTTTTTTATTAGAAATAGTAACAATTACAAAATATATAATTTTAAGAAATCAATAAATTTAAATATATATATTATGTATATACATACAACATACATTTACACTAAAAGTATAAATTAAATTAAATTGTACATAATAAATTATTTAATACATAATAACTATTTTGTTTATCTATAATAGGTATATACATATTATTATGTAATAACAAAAAAAAGTTTTGTTAATAATTATTTGGTTAGATTTATCCTATGTAATTTTCTGCTTTGACACATTATTTAATTTCATTTGTATGCTTATCAATAGCATTCATATTCATCATTCCTGATAGATTAGTACTTCTTACTATGTCTAAACAATATCTTCTTTTTTAAATGTTTGAGTAAATGTTTAAACAATCTAAAATCTATAATAAAGTCAAACTAAATATTAAATAATACAATACATTGAATTAATTGAGCTGTTAAAACATGTTTAATATAACTCATTCAGGGCCGTAGCTATGGGGAGCGTTTAGGGGGTTCAAACCCTCTTTAACAAAATAAAAAATGTAAAAATTTCTAGTATATTCTAAAATTTAAAATTTTTTAAACCATTTTTTTCTTTAACCGAATAATTACTTAATATAATATAGTACATATATTATAGTACAGTGCTCCAGCTCAAGATGTATATTGATAGTAGTATCATTGATATCAGACACAATTTTGTATTTACAGATCCACGAGCTATTTTTTAGTTAACGTTTTATACAATATTTAGCATATGTAGTTAAATACTACAAAAAAGAATTTCATACAAATCATTAGTTATTTTTCTGGAGTCAACACTAATGTTAATGATAATAATAGTGAAATTGTTTCTCTTTCATCTGAATTAGCATCTATTGGTATTGACCAAAATCAAGTATTTTTTATAAATTAGTTAAAATAATTTAATATAATACAGTATAATTAGAAGTTATTATTTATTTAACAGTATTTTTAAATAAAAAGTTGATATGCATTAGCTAATAAATCAGTGAAAATTCAAAATTTAAGTGGAAAAAACCTCTTTGTTTTATTTATCAATTGTTTTTGGGCATACTGCATACATATTGCATATTTTGGTCTAGTAACTGATATTAAGAAAAAAAGTCTCCCATTCCATATATAAAAATATATAAAACATAAAATTATAATAAGTTTATTAAAACTAAAAAAAATATCTTATATTATTTAAAAATATAAAAATGTATTTATTCAGTTATAAAACATCTTTATTATATTTTGACCCATTTGTTTTAAAAAATTAAGAATATCTGCAGATTTGTCATTGTTTCATTTTATTTATAATGCAACTGGAGACTTTTTTTCCGTCTACCTTAGTGACTATTCAGCTTATTATCTATGTAAACCCGAAACAACATTTTTATTGCATTTCTATTTTTTTAATATTAATTATAAATTATAATAGCTTATTAGTTTACTTTCTTAGTATGCCAATGCTTTTTGCCTAATATCTAAGCTTTTTTAAAGATTATTGTCTTATTGATCCTCAAAATAATGATATTGTTTTATTTATTAATGCTAATGGCGGTAGTTTAACTGATGAGCAAGAGCACCTAGTAAGTTGTAAAATTCCTATCTATGGATACCCTCCTCTTAGAAAATTCCTAGCTACGGCCCTAAACTCATTTACTGTTGAAGAAATTTATTTTATTATATTGAATCTACTGGTAAAAGATTATTTACCTAAACTTACATAATAGATTTAATAATTATATAATGTTTTTTTTTATTCCTGCCATTCCAGCAAACAAGCATGACGCCAAAGAGGGGAGGCTAGAGCCCCCCTTCCCGCTGAAAAATATATATGATATAATAAAGTCATAAAACGTTATCAATTGAGGAATAAATTGAAATTATTATAAATCATAATAATTGAATTCATGAAATTTAAACAATTAACATCTTCTGTCTTTTTATTATGGATTAACCTATTGGCTACTAGTATTGTCTAATGAGGAAAAAATTTACTACAATTTCAATAAAATATGTTTTGAAATTTGTAAAATAAGAAAAAAATCTTTTATTTATGTATTATTATTTTTATGGAGTACTAATTACTAGATGAAAATAAACAAACAAATGTATCCCAAATCATTGAATTAAATTCGAGTCAAACAAATTCATCTGTTCATTACTAAACATAATTACTTTTATTTATATTTATGAAATGTAAGTAAAAAAAACATAATTATTCATTCACAAAGGTATGTAATATTAAAGTAATAAAGAAATTATCATTTTTGTACATCATTATTAATATACTTGTTAAAGGTCTGTGATAAAATATTTTTTTACATAAGGTACCTAAAAATATTTGACATTATTCTTAAAACATTTTTAACTATTCAAAAGTTTGTATTATATAGCTAATAGCTATATTATATTATATGATACAAAAATATTTTCTCCACTCTGCCCTCCCCTGGAAAAATTCTAGTACTGCACTTGCTAGCAAAGTAATAAATAAAGCTAATTTGTTTAAAACTAGTTATTTCATAGCATAATAAATTACTGAATTAATATTATTTCCAATTATCGATAAATAATTCATTTATAATATGAACATAATTTTTTTGTGTTACGAAATTAGAATACTTCTATTTTTATTAACCAACTGATTTTAAAATACTGTATTTTCCATAATAATTTTACCTATAAGTAGCGGGAAACATATTAATATTTGTACGGCTTGATGAGAATGTAATAGATGTAAAACATTGATTAAATTTGATTAAATTTGTTATGCATTTGTTTCATGGAAGTCAGCATTTAGTTGATCCTTGGTTTTCATCTGGTAATAATTTTCAACCAAAATCTTTACGTATTTTTTTTTTATGAATTGTAATAGTATTACAATAATTGATGTTGAATATTTATCATTCACTTGAATATTTCTGTTATTAATAACAATATTTTATTGTGCGAGCAATAAAATAAGAAAAAAATAAAAATAAATTACTCCAACTATAAAAAGAATATATGATGCTTTGTTAACTTCACTTATTTGAATGCTTCTTGAAAAACCAAAGGTTAGGAATATTTCACTGTTTATATTACCGAAAAAAAGTGTCAATAATAATACATATTGTTACTATAACAAATTATATTAAATTTAAATTATAAACATTATTTATTATACTCTCATTATTTAAATCAAATACATACAAGAGTAAAATAATTTTAATAATAGAATAATTACCATATTATTCTATCTATTAAATCAAAACTTTTCTGAAATACGTTAATTTTATCATTATAGCTAAAATCATTTTGACCTAAAAAAATTTAAATATTTTTTATTTTATACCAGATAGATATTAGAAGATATTACCTGATTTTGACTTTTTTGATCCTGAAAAACTGTTAAAGCTGATTGATTTGGCTAAAAATATTAAGTAACAAATAATAGAATAATTATAAAGTTTTAAATAATATATTAATATTTCATAAAAAGAAAAGACTGACATAGTTACAACTGAGAAACTTATATGAAGGACTTGTGGTTATTTTTGAATTCCATAAGTAATCATCAATATCTGAGATCACTTTTTAAATCTATTTGTACTCTTCCTCTCTTCAATTTATGTTTTATTTTCAAAAACCATCTGAAAAACAATCAAATAATTAATCCTCAATATGTTTATCATTTATATTTATTTATTATTGATGTTTATAATCAAAGCATTGTTAGTGTTCATACAATGAAAGTTTAATAAAAAAAATAGGACCTAAGAATATTATATGTACTATAATCACCATACAATTTATGAATAAAGTATTTTTACTACAAATTAAATATTGACAATCCAAGAGAACATTAGTATCTACACCTAATTTGGGTATGTTTTAAGTTCTAAAGCTCTAAATCCAAAATGAAATAATTGATCTAGTTTAGTTTCAAAATCACTGTCAACAGACCCGGCTCAAGGAGTAGGTAACATAGGCCCATGCCTAGGACAGCATTTAACATTTTTGTATTCTAGATTTGTGTAGTATTGACATGTAAAGGGCAGCAAAACTCAAATTTGCATAGGTGTGTTTAAATACTTGTTCAGGGCCTCACAGTCAATAATTTTTTATTGGAAAAATGAATACTTCTTTCAACAAAGGTTCCATAATTAGAGCATTATAATACAGCTAGAATAACCAGAATGACCTTTTGTGTTAAAAATAAATAATTTTGCTGGAGTCTCTATCGATATTACTTTTAACACAAAATCATACTTAATTTTTTCATAAATAATATTGTACAGATACTATCAGCTGGCTTGCTATGACCATAATATATCCCTATTATGAACACATTACTGAAGCCAAGTACTGATCCAAGTTTTGTCCATAGCTGACTTTGAAATAACTTGACAAGTAGTAAACCATCTACAGTTAGTACTAGCTCAATCCATTGACCATGAGCACAGTAATAATTAAAATGTTTTTTCAAAAAATATTCAATACTTAACTGTAAACCATAATGTCAATATTCTCCTTGAACTACTTTTTTAATCATTATATTTTTCGGAGTGCCTATTAAGAATAGTTCTGGCATCACAAAACAAAATTTATACTTGAATGGGTTTTTTTTTTAATTTTCAATAATTTACGAAACGATGATGGGATACATTATTATTATTAGTCCAAAACAGGGTCGGTCTGGCCAGGGTCGGAGGGCCGGGATTCCTGCCTGGGCCCCTTTATTGTGTTACTCAAAATACAGTATAAAATTATTATTGGGCTCCAGGAAATAATTCCTGCTTGGGCCCTCAGGTACCCAGGCCGACCCTGGTCCAAAAAGCTAATTAATTTAATAATTTTGTTCATTTATACATGGTATAATCAGTAGACCTTTGTTTTCAATAAAAATATTTGGTTAAGTTTCATTATTAGATACATGATTAAAGATTGCAGCCGTAACAATTATCAAAGCTAAAAATAAATATCAAAACTTGAATTAAACTAATGAGTTATTTAAATAAAGTACTTAAATGTATATTACAATATAATTCAAAAGAACGATGAACTGATTCATTTGAATCAAATCTTTTATTAACATTACCATCAAATGCGACTCAATCATAGCGTACTAGGAGGCGGATTTGGTTAGGATTATCCGTAAAATTGCGTAAATTAGGTGGGAATTATAAAATTATTATATTTACAGAACTATTATTTATTATATAAATTTACAAACCATTGATTAAAGTAGAAATTGTCACTGGATACGGTGTAATCTTGATGTGAAACGCACTACAAAAACATTGTGTTCAATAGAATTTAATTTCTTTTAATTAACTGAATACAGTGACAATATCTACAAAAGTTTAAATAACTTACTTATTTTGTCAATATTTAAAATTTGACAAAGAAGTGAGTAAACAGTAAATAGTTACCAACAGACAGCAACCACGAGGATAGTAGTGAAATACTTACGGTGAGTGATATGTCATTGAATGATAATTTCGATTTACTTTCTTAATAATATAATAGTAATAATGCACAATGTATTCATTAATCGCGATATTGATAATCTAATGCTAGATACTAGTAGAGTAATAGATAGATACACGTAATGATAATATTTTTTCAAACTATTAACGATTACTGGTAAACTGGGAATGATAATTAATAATTGCGATTGATAACAAATATTCAGTCATCTGTATTCGATTTACTTTAATAAATTTGATTTTATAATGGTAATAAGTAAAAACTAATAAGTAAGTTACAATATTAAAAAACAAAAAAACAATGCTATTAAATTACATTTAATATTATTTCGTAATTTATTTATAATATAACATGTTTTGTCATTAGATTTAGATACATTATTGATATAATGATATGCACACATAAAGTATGGTTTTATTTAAATTATTTATTAATGTATTAAAATTCAACAATTAATAATGTTAGAATAAATAAATTTGGTATTTTTAAAACAAGTGCATTTATGTTCTCTACACCGTTGATTAAATATATTATAATGTATATTTAATCAATGTCTAGACTAAAAAAATATTTTCGAGTTTATGTATCACGAAGACATGAATTATAAAAAATTGATATCACCTGATATGCCAACAAAAAACTAAAGATATTACCGTATACTAGTATAAGGTCTATGTATACAACAAGCTGTTTTGTACGTAACATCTTGTCATTGAATTCCCTCCAAATTGTATTTATGTGATAAGTTGTGTTATCAAACATACATGATTAAAGATATATAATATTAGGAAAACACATAGTTGTGCTATCAAATTAATAGATCGGTTGCAAAATCATTTAAATCGGGTTCAAATTTTCAAAATGAAATTAAAAATATAGAGACATAACAACTTAAACATTTATTGGAAAACTCAAGCATTTCTCACGGTCAATATCAATTAATAACTGAAATAATTTCAGCTGCTAAAGTTAAAAATACAATAAATAGAAAATATAATGAAAATTGGATGCTTTTATCCTTGTTGTTTCAAATAAGGTAAAACAAATTATCAGTAGTACCTATTAATTATTTTATTACTAAATTGCTGAAATATTTAAGTTTTGTTTTGATAATATTTACTATTTAGATCTCCAAGTGGCTATACATTTCTACGAGAGCAAAATATTTTACTACTTCCATGTGTAGATACCTTGAAAAGACACTTAATGGCTGTTAAGATTGGATATAGCTTCGATGAAAAGTTTTTCAAAATACTGAAAAAAAAGTTTATGTATAAAACATTATATAAAAAAAAAGTCAGTAGTATTGGATAAAATTTTTCTTAGGAAAAGTTTAAGCGTCAATTCAAAAAATTTGACATACTTGGGATTAAATTATTTGGGGTACGATGTTGATAATAAGGCTGAATTGGCAAATCATGCTTTGATGTTGATGATACAAAGCTTAGCTGAAAGTCTACACCAGCCTATTGCCGTATTTGCATCTAAAGGACCTATAAAAGGTAAATATTAACATTATTATATGTATGTATTTATAAGTAACGAATATATTAAAAGTTATTATTTTATAATAATATTTATTACTTTAATCACATAAATATTGATGCACCTGGTGATAAAAATATTATTTTAATTTGAAAAAAGAATTGATTTATCAAAAATTGTTGTGAAAGCAATACTATTATCAGAAAATGCAGGAGTTGAAGTCATTGGAAAGCGATGGTGCATCGACAAATCGAACAATGTGGGCTAGTTTGGGTATTAGTGGAAAATTAGACCAACTTCAAAATTATTTCCAAAATCCAGCTGACAGTAGTAGAAAAGAAGGTATATATATTCTCCGATGCACCACATTTACTCAAAACCATAAGAAATCGATTATTCACAAAAAAAGAACTTAAAGTATGTTAAACACTAAAAATATTTAAATTAAGAAAAATTATAATTTTTAGATTCATACTAAAAAAGCTTCAATTAAAAGGACAATATATAATACGGTTTTTGAACACGATTCTAAATCATATTTAAATATATGTCCAAAATTAACCAAAAGCCATTTTCAACTGAACAATTTTTTAAAAATGAAAGTTAAATTTGCTTCACAAGTGAGGTTTTACTACATTACTATTTGGTATTATTTCTAATATTTATTTATTTTATAGATCTTTAGTAAGTCTATGGCTGATGGGAATGTATTTTTGAAAAGTAAGAATTATTCAGGATTTGATGAAAGTGAAGAAACCGTAGAATTTATATTATTATTAAATAATATTTTTTGATACTCTTAATCGAAAATTTAGTGCAGAAGGAATTAAAAAAAAATAGTCGGGATATCAAGGTTTATAAATATATGTGTCCTATGTGTTGCATGTTTTTATGTTTGTTCATCACTATTACCAGGGAAGTATTTAGATATTAATTATTCTATAATATTGTAAGTATTTAATTCCAGTTAAATAAATGCTTTTTTTAGTTTTATACTTGAATATTAACACAATTTTTTAAATTATTAAACAAAATAATTAATTCTTATATAGTTCTGTTATGCATATTATAATTTTGTAGGTTTATTGTATTAATTTATGTTGTATATTTACAAATATGTCATTTTCAAGGTGTTGAATGATGCATTAGTATGGCTAAACAACTGGAAGAATAATTTAAATAATAATGTAATAAAGGAAGAAGAATTTTTGACGAAACAAACAGCAGAAGGTTTAAGAGCAACTCTGAAGTCAACAATAGATTTGATCAATTATCTTCTTAATGATTGTGGTTAGGTTATGTGGTTTTGCTAATTTAACCAGTAAATTAAATCAAAATTGTCTAAAGGTAAATAATTTAAAATAAAAAGGAATGTGTATATATATATATATATATAAATAAACCTAACTATGAAATTATCTTACTTTTATACCAGATTCTTTGGTATTATACGACAAATTTCAGGGCCTAATAACCATCCATCGACTCCGACTTTCTTGCAATGATATCGTATAATTTCGTACAATATGGTAAAACATTGTTTTTTAAAATAAAGTTATATGAAATTAAAGTATAATATACAATCTATTATTACCAATTTCATAATTACTTAGGTATTATTAATATTAGGAGTACTATAAAATCTTATATATGCATATACATATAATATATAGATAATAAGGAATATTACTATTTACATTTGAAACAAATGAAAAAAAATGTCTAATCATGTATTCATTAGATGTGTTTTTCATTATTTATTTTGTATTATATTATCTGACATAATATACAAAGTACTCTATATTTACCATTGAAAATATCATCAAAAGCTATGATGGTATCAAGTAAATTCATTATTTATTCCATGTGTTGATTGATGGTTCCAAGCATCAAAACAGATAAACATTCTAACACTAGCTGTACGCGTAAGGTAATTATCCATTATTGTGCGCGTGCTTAATTTAAAATAAATCAAAAGGTTAGTAATAAACTAGGTACTATTTATTATAATTTATAGTAGTGATACAATTTAATTATTCAAAACTTCATAGTTTGGTAGTTCGGCTATTACAACTATAACACATTTTTTAATTTTGTATAGTACACTCGGAATTTTTTAGTGCATACAATTTTAGTCCTGGGACTACATGATAAGGGTAATTATACATTATCAGGAATTAATTCTTTAAGATATTATGAAAATTATTCATTTTTTAAAGATGAATTAAAATGTTAGGTTTATTACTAAAATGTATACATAATAATAACTGTAGACTGTAGGAGTGTACACAGTGAATTATTCTAATTTTTCAAAACAGCTTCAATTGAAAAATATACTTATTTTATTTTGGTAATTTAAGTTTATTTATTACAATTAATGGATATACAATTGTATAGAGGTATTGAGCGCTTCATGCCATGCAAAATTACAGTGTGTGCTTGGTTTTTTTATATGTCAATGATTTGATAAATTTTCATGGATGTATACTCCAAAAGATATTATGAGGCATGATTAAAATAAATTAAAAATCAATGAAATAATTAAACAAAATATCTACTTTTGTCAAACTAAATTATAATATATTAATTAGTTACTATTAACTAATTATTATTCTTAACATTCATTGATGAATTAATTTCAGAGATAAAAAAAACTAAATTCTACAACATAACCATATATAACTGGCCAGGATATCTATATTTTTAAATTCTATATTGTTCAAAAAGTTATGAAATTAAAATAAGTCAAATCCATCTGCGTTTTTAAATTATATTTTATGTATAAAATTCATATCTACAATATCAAATTTAATATTTCCATGAATGATACATAGATAAATGTACATAAAATAAATATGGAAAATAAAATCTTTATCATTGGTATCATCTGAACACAGTTTACTTAATACTTGAATTACATAGTAGATACCGTTTAAAAATAAAATTTTTAAATATCTGTTTTATATAATTTTTTTTAATATAGGTTCATTAACTGTTAAACTACATAGGTGAGGCACGAACGCAGGGGGAAGGTGTTTAAACCCCCCCACGAAATATCAGGAACAAAAAATAAATTATCTGACCAACAAATTAATATTGGTTATAATATTTATGGACATTTTTTCCAAACGTTCCTCTTCTGAAATTTTTTCCTGCGTTCGCACCTGATATTGGTCAACATCAATTTACAGAGGAAACCTGAATATTTATCAAATAACAAAAAAAAAAAAAAATGTATTTCACTAAATATTTTAAGTACTTATTAAAATTAAAATTGATATAAGTAAATTTACCTCAAAATATGTATTATTGCATTTAAATACAGGGTTCTTTAGTTTTGAAAATGTTTTTTCTTTACGTTGACTTTACTTCTATTTCTGTATCTTTTTCTATTAAATGAATTCTGCATTGATTTTATTTGCAGATTTGAACAGTTCATGCCCATTGGCGGTAATCATCCTCGATCCCTATTATAATGATGGCATTATGTTTGGCAATGAATCTACCACCCAGTGTTTAGAAGAATTCAGTAAACTTTTATGTCATCTACTTTATATCTTGGCAGATAATAGCTAAGATAGTGAGTTCATCATTAATACAGACAAAGCTTATAAAGTTTCTTGAAGATGTTAATCAAGTTCATAATTCTTAATTGGTTATTTTATTATCACTACAGTTTTTCCACGAATGCGGTTTCTTGGATTTTCTGTTTCATAAATTCGATAGCCATATAATTTTAGAGTAGTCCATGTAGTGAGTAGGTTCCTGGAATTAGAGCTTTAATAATGTTGCCATCGCGTTAGATAATGACGGTAAATATTTTTCTGCCATATATTGTTTTGTGTCTTTGGGCCCTTCTGTTTTTCGTTAAAAAACTAATCATCTGTACAAAAGAAGCATCTTGAGTAATTGGTTTCACAGGATTTTATTATATTTTTTGTACTACTGTCAATTTTTTTAGATGAGATTTTTCTACTGCATTTGTATAAGCAGTGCATCCTTTACAACTTTTAATGTGTCCTTCATCATAGTTCGTATATTTTGATTTTTTAAACTTTGTGCAATTTAGCGAAAGATGTTCTTTACCATATTTTCCACTCTAAAACATTGTAACTAACATTTCAGTAGTTTTTAATTTAACCGAACACTGCAAATTTTGCATTGTAGCACTTTTTTCTTTTTATGTTTAGATTTCTTGTACGTAGGTATATTTTGATAAATTTGAAGTTATCGCCCGTTAGTATCTTATTATTACTTAGTATCACTATTACCTATCGGATTTTTTCACTTGGATCCTTCAGCTTCTTCCAGTTTTAAATTAATCATTAATTTTTTTAAATAATGTATACCACATACATTATAGTTATTTTTTGGATTTTTATAGAAGTTTTCGTTACTCTTTTCGTTACTTTGGAATGTTTTTTGGGGGGGAGGGGGGCTCAGCATTTCTTTAGAGCTCCCAGTAGGCATTTCAGGAATCTGAAGTTGTAATTTTTTATTGTTTGATTGAAATTCTGTAACCATTTGCTTCAAAGTCCTATTTTCATTTTTTATTTATACTTTAAATATGTTTGTTTATAAAAACTTACCATCTGTTCGATTACATTATAAACAATAATATATTAAGTTATTTTAAAATGTTGATGGGATTTATTGGAAGCATTGCCTGATGCCACAAATTCTAAAAATTTAAATAGTATCGTATTTTACATGGTTGTAGTAAAAAATCCAAATTTTTATGAAATTATTAAAACCATGAAGTTAAAAAAAAAATAGGATGTTATTAGTTTAGAAGTTATAGCTGTTTTCTAATTTGTGGCTGTAAAAGTATTTAGTGTGCAGAGCGCTCAAAAAATTATTTTCTTCATTGTTAACCATTTCACCAAAAATTTCCATTTATTATTACGGATAGAATTATAAATAACCCAACAATTAAACCAGTCTTTTTTACCATGATGATTTATTATAATTAAATATTATTAAACCTAACCTAACTTAAACACAATTCGTAGATACTATCATAATTTTTGAAATTACAAACCAAATAAATAAAATACAATCCCATACCTATACTATGTACAGTGTATATTTTGGTTTTTGATTGCTTATTTTGTTTTTATTTCATTAAATACTTCAGGATTTTTGGAAAAATCAAGCATTTTGTTGTTTCTTTACCATTACATCCTTAGTAAATTTGAGCGAATTTTTTTTAAAAAAAACATGCGAAAACACACATTTAAAGAAAAAATAATACCAAATACTGAAATGTGCAGTGTGCACATTTTTCTAGGCGGGAACATAATATTCTGTCTTTAAATAAATTCAACACAGTTTATTTTTCTATCATTTATCATGATTGTTTGTTTGATTACACTCGACACTATATGTACCTTTGAGAGAATGTGTAGAATAGCAAGGAAGAAATATTTTATGATCTGACACCTTTTCTCCACGGACCAATTCGTTACTAGTTCATTTCACCTTAGTCCGGAGTAACAAATAACAACTGTCTTGAGTGTTTTTATGTCTCTCTCTTTGCTCTGAGTTTTCGTATACCAAAATTTATCATTGAATTCTAATTTAACGTATGTATTGTTATATTTGTTTCAGGATCAATGTTAAAGTGGATTTTCCTCACTATCAGACTATCTATGATATCATTGGACGAATTCATTTTCTTTAAACTTTAAACGTATATTTATTATATTTGTATTAATTCTTATTAGAATATTTTTATCATCAGAAAATAGGTACATTACATTTTTTAATAAGGTTTATGTTATATACAAAGTATGTGTAAAAAAAAATTTAATTAGGTACATTTGGTATGAAGAACAAATCAAGTTATGAATCCATTTACTCAAAGACTATATTGTGGATAGTCGTCTTTCTTGCATATTGTGTTTTTATTAGAAAACTGTGGCATATCTACCAGATGAACATTTATGAAAAAATATGTCCTAAATGTGGTGAGTTTTTTACATATACCTATACTATAATAAGATATTCACTTTGTGTTATTAAAAGCAGTTATAAATCTTAATCGTACTATTTTTTAAATCTAATCATAGTTTTACTAAATGTATAAATATTGAAAATTCAATTAATTGATAGTTTAATATTAATTATGATTATTGTATGTATTTTAAGTTTCAGTATTTATAAATTAGTTACTTATTTATTTAGTTATTCACTAGTATATCACTATATCACAAAACACCTACATTTCCGCAGAATTATTATTTCACAAAATATAAAAACAAAACTAAATTGTAATTAAAAAAAACTGACCAACTGCAAAAATTAATTTAAAACAATTAAGTAGGACTATAAATCCGTCGAATTTAATTATTCTTGATATTATATAAATAGACTCAATTATTAATAAATATATTGAATGTTTTCTAAGCTATTTCATATTTTTATTTCATGATAGACAGTATAAAAATATTAAAAATTTTAATTATTTTCAGGTAAAAGAACTGTTCCAAAACATGTCGATTCATTGGAAGTTGAACATATATAATAATTTAGAATTTTCTCATACATCTCTTGAAGAGTACACAGTTTCTGACATCAAATAAAATATTTGATTATTAAAAAGCTCGTTTTGTTGAAACAAAATTGAAACTTTTAAATTAAAAATGTTGCTATAATAAAATGATAATGTAGTAAGTATAATAAAAAGATTTTTTTTAATTTAAATAAAAAACATTAATTATAATATGTACCAATGAAAAAAATATTTTCTTGATTGAAAAATGTAAAATTATTTTAAAGTTGTTTTTATACACTAAATAACTATACTCTTCCCCGTAATCAATGTATAGTATATGAGATAATCAATAGTGGTAATAGTTGGAGTAATTCCGGCATTATCCCGTTTGTCATGAGGTCTGCTTGGATTCTGCAAACTTAATTCACATAATCATAACTTAATATTTTTTTTTTCATCACTTATAAAATAAAAATGTATTGGTGTAACTATTAAAATAAATTAATCATAAAATACATTTATCAACTAATGTTATTTATTACAGTCTACTGTCTACTTAAACATCAATTTCAAGTTTCAAATCCACATATATTCATCGCCTCTAAAGTCTAAATACTCTTTTCTTAAATATTATATTATACCTTTCATCAATTATGAAACCTTCAAGTTCAAGGCTAAACCTTGCGTGAATCGTGTCGTCACTCGTCAAACAAACTGCGATCTTTGTCCAGTCCTTTTGTGACTTATACCAAAACCGCTTTAACAAGGACAAAACCTTTAAACACTCGTAGTGATTAATATTCGTCAAAGTATGAAAAATGACGTTCAAATTATGGAATGAGCTGTTGATAACTACCACAGCTTCCATTTAATGTCACAGGCCACGTCTTTCACCAAATCTGTGAATTATTTGACAACCATTATCATAATCAATGCATTTCCGAAAGTTGTGATAATTAACACCTAATTTGCTAAGTTAATTAATTACTATGATCGATATTCGATACCTACATTGGCAGGGGCCGCTAACCCAATCTTCTTCGCTATGGTCGTGATTCCTGAAATACAACCTTGTGTTAAGGATCACCCTAAGGTACCTGACGTGTTTTCTCAGTGCGATAGCACGAATGCCTCAGTCTTATGATAAGTTAGCTGGAGCCCGCGACCCGTCACCTATCAGTAAACACTGATTAACATCGGGTTCATCAAGTCCTCAAATAGCTTTTTCGAAAGGTGATGTCCGATTATTTAAAGATTTCCAGCGAATCCTAGATGGTAGACTTCTGCTGAAAAGTTCATCATAGACTACGTTTGGTTAGGTTACAAATCACGCCATGGAATTTTCCTACGCCGGTGGATGCTTTAAGACCCTTTTCTTTTCAATCATTAGCTCAAAAAGCCGGAAACAAACCATGACCTTCAGATATTCGAGAGTTTCTCTCCTCCAAAATACTTCATCAATGACAGCCAATTGTAAGGGATTGAAGACGTTTTTCACGTTCAAAGTGACCAACACGCAAGGATCTTTATTGTTTCCATTTCCAATTCTGCTCCATGTTAATGTCATCAACCAATACTATTTGTAAAATATTTGAATCTTAATCACTATTTAGCCAACCATTTATGGTTCTCTTACGGAAAAAAAGCATGGATTCTACCATGGGCACTCAACAAATACTTGCAACCTGATGTTTAGCGATTATGTAAATGATTTTTTCATAAATCGATTGCCGGTTGATGTAACGTAAATAGCTTTAACAAGACATTCAATTTGGTTAATCATACTGTTTTTATTTGTGTCTTTAAGGAATCCGGTATTGGTTCCAGTTCTACCATAGTGGCAGATAATAGATATCAATGGATAAAAATGTTTGGCATAAAATCTAATTTATTTTTGACTTTGTCTGGTGTTCCGATATGAGGTCATTTTTGATTTATTATTAAATAACATCATGATTCAAATCTTTTACAATATAGCTTAAGTAAACTTTCTAATTCAGGTAAAGTTAATGATTTATCCCTTAACGCTAGGAAATGTAAATATATGTTCTTCAATCGATCTTTTTCTACTATTAATTTTATCAATAATATCGATGGTGTTCAACTGGAACAAATTCAAGTTATTTAACTTTTAGGGATATTATTTGATAAAAAATTAATCTTCAATAATCACATTTCATTTATGAGAAATAATTCTATAAAACTATTAGGATAGATAAAAAGTTGTTATAACTTATAAGTATTTCAAAAATATTAATGCTCTACATCAGGTTTTCTATTCTTATACCTAATCTAATTTAAAGTACGTCCACTAAAGTGGTCTCCCTATTTACAAGGTCACAAAAAAGCTCTAAAAAATGTTTAGCATGTGTTTTTTTACGTTTCCTTTATTGTAATTAAAAATTTCATAGAGTGCCTCATTCTGATTATAGTCCTATTTTTGTGACCTTAAATCTGGATATCTCCTCGAAATTAGGAGAACTAAATTAAGTTGAATTTTTTTTTTATAACATACTTAATAATAATATTGATTATCATTAATTTTTACATACACTAAATTTCTACGTTCCAGCTTGTTTTACTAAATTTAATATTACTTTTATTCGTCAGAGATATAATTATGCTTCTAATACCCAGAGCCTGTCCATCCAATTAATATGTTCTGTAAATATACTAAATATCAATATTTTTTTTCTCCGTCATTTAACATCACGTGTCACTTACTTTACATCAAAATTTTATAATTTAATACTTATTATTAATCTAATTATTTAATATACATATTCTACCACTATGAATTATTCTAACCAATACTTTATTTTCTTTTTCTATTCTATTTTACTATACTATTCTTACTGTGTTAGTTATTAACAGTTTAGTAGGTAATTGAGCTCAATGGGCTCAGCCCGTTGAAATAAATAAATTAATAAATTTTAAATATACCTAAATAATTAATAATAAATAATAAATAATAAATAATAAAATAATAATTAATAATAATAAATTAATAATTAATTAATTAATCACATTTAATACAATATAATATATATATACACCACAATACTGATAAATGTTTACGTACTTATGTAAGTACATGAAAATGCAAAATTTGCTATAATATTCTAAAAATATGGATTTTAAGTAGGTATACTTATCATAATTTTCTCAAAATAGGATATTTAATAGATTATTGATGGAAATAGAAATCAAACAATTCAAACCTTTTTTTAAATATTGACAAATACAGTAATAATACACTGTAATAATTATACAGTATAATCCATTATTAAGAAATAAACTTTAATTTATTTAGTTTTTAAAAAGTTATTTGTATTGTAGTGGTTTCAATTCATGCCTCATACCTACAATCATTATCGTATTTCATATTGATTGTTTAATAGTGTAAGGAATAAATACATTCCTGTTTTCTAACATGTTAAATGACAAAATAAAGTTAAACACATTTGAAATGTATTATAAAAACTACTCATATAGTCGAACTTGGTTAACTCGAAGTTGAAGGGACCAGGAAAAAAGTTCGAGTTTCCAAGAATTCAAATTATTCAAATTAATTTTTTTTTCTATTGCTATGTATTTATTATAAATAAAGTAATTTAATAAAAATATTAACTTATTTTTGATATTTTTTGTATTTTGATCATTCAATAACTAAATGTTAATATGTGATAAATAATGAAGAAAAATCGATAGTTTGGAAGAATCAAGGGACTTGTAGGAAATAGAAAAAAATATTACGAGAAAATTTGTCAAATGAACAATAGCGTCCGAAAATCTATCGAATTGACAATGGGATTTAATTTAATTCGATGAGAATTAATTACGCCTTAATTGAGATGAATTAGGCAATTTAACTTGAGTGTTCATTATGAGTAGGAATGATGCCCGAAATGTCAGTAATCATATTATCTCCAAGTACTCACAATCACGAAGGGTGGTCGATAACTGTTTCACAATGCCAGTGATAATGAGTGACATTATACAACAAACTTAATATTATAGAATTTAAAATTAGGCAGATGAATAAATGTATAAAATATAAAAATGTGTGTCATTTTAAACGAAGAAATTTCATAAAATCTATGAATTTGTATTATATGTTAAATAGAATAACTTTCTATAAAGTAAGCTCGAAAGGAAACGGTCAACAGAATAGGTACCTACTTAAGAGACAAGAGTATACACTATACAGTACCCTATATATTATGACATGTTCAGTGATGTATTGGTGAACAAATTTTTGGGTATACGCAATTTAAAATATTTTATTGCAAAAAAAAATTGTACGCTGGAAATGTTACTTACTTACACATATTACAAACTACATTCAACAATTTGTACTATAATCTTCGCTTTTTCTATTTTTACACTCAGTTTGTATGTTAATTGTTAATATACTTTTAACTATTATTCAGATACTCAATAGATAAAATTTTATTATTAATACAATTTTTGATTTAAAAATAGTGATGTCTTTCACAAATTAATCATATACCTAAAAATTAGCAAATTCTAGACAAATATTAATAGCTGATTGGTAATTTAATTTATTAATAAATAATATTAAACTTTATATTGACAATTTTATTCATAACGAATACAACTTTAAATAATTTATTACTAGTTACTATAATATTTTCCACAAACTCATTTTTTCTTCTTGGAGTTTATGTTTGTTTTGCAGAATTGGTTTGGTTCTTGAATCTTCAGCTGTTCTATGATGAACCAGCCACGTTTTAACATAATATTTAGGGTTCCAGTTGTCCAATGGAGGGGAATTTATAAATTAATAAAAATTAAATTAGCTATAACCACTATAACAAAACCAGTAGGCAGTAAGGCAGTAACCATACCGCATAGAGTTTTATATTTATAAATAATCGTGGTAATAATGCCATATTGTGATATCAACAAAAATATTCAATAATAAAATTAAAAATATATTATCAATATTGCATATTTTATCAGTATAGGTTTGTAATAAATAATGATAGTGTTTCTTTTGATTTTTGTAACTGTTATTATTTATTAGGTATTATACGAGTAGATAGGATTATATTTCGATAGCTTAAAAAAAATCGAAAATAAATTGATTTATGTATGTTGTTCAAAAATAATTTGTACACCAAATACATCAATTTAATCTTGTTTATCATATTTATATGATATAGAATTTATAAATATAATATTTAATAGACTTGTAGTATTAATATCAGAGTTTCTGCATCTGCACAACTAATAATAAGAAGAATTACCTATCACTCGGATTGGTAAATTTTCTAGAAATCTTAACCAAACTGTTATTGTTTCCCATTTTAAACAAGGTCATAATAATGCATGTTGAATGTTTAAAATATCAACCAATTTAATTGACACATTAGACGTATATAAGCAGACCATGCAGGCCGATGTCCCGGAGACCGAATCAACGTTGATACCATTTAAAATTAGTATAAATATTTTAATAATTTCATTGTGTAAAATAATAATTTACGAAATGCGAAAATATTAAATATTTGAATCAAAATAAAATAAAATGATACAACCGGCTTTTTTATTTTCATTAAATATCCATTCTTGTCAAAAAAAAACTTAGTGATCTTATCATTGTAAATATCTATTTATATTTATTACAATTAACACTAGGTGAACGTTAACAATTAGTGAATAATATTTATAATAATAAAAAATAATAATAGTAATAAATCTTGCGTTTTGGTACGACACTATTTAATACAAAAACTTGCCACACGGGAAAACTATTATGTCTCGTGAATTATTTATTAGAATTTTGATAAAAATGTTTGAGTTTGAAAGATGAAGATTTTATAGTATACCTAGATTTTCAGAAGTTATTATATTAAAACATTTATTTAGCACATTATTTTTAGTATTTTGAAATTAATTTTTTTATTGTTATTTAAAGCTGATTCAAATATCGGAATCTAATGCGACCCAATGTTCTAATCTAATGTTTTCTTCTTTCAACAAACAAAAAAAAACTGGGGAGATAGGTAACCGTTATACTTGTTAAATAATTATTTCTTATAAATCAATTCTTGATATTTTGTTGTAATTTAAAAACAAATAACTGTAGTAATTTACATTGTAGCTACATATTTAAAAAATAAAAATAATAATCAAGATTTTTATTCATAGGTATTTTAAATTTAAATCTGAACTAAATTCGTCAAAATCATGAACAATTCTGAAGTAAAAAAATGCATTTGTACACCTATAAGATTTTGAAAGCTTAATACAAGACTCGTAAGTTTTTCTACTTTTAATACAAATAAGTTTATTGGAAAATCACATCTATTTTTCATAAGCGTTTGAAATTTAAATTTGAACTGGAGTAGATATTCAATAAAGAATAATAATTTTACTCTTATTTTATTGTAATTTAAAAATATATTTCACTAGTACTTGAAACTTTTAAAGTTTATTATTATATTTTACACATACTACAATGACATTTTAAAATGAATGTTTTTAAAAAAAATGAATTCAACATGTCGTACAACTAATAGTAAAATAAATTACTACAGCAATATAAATATATCATAAAGTATTAGCTGACATACTGTTTTCGCTCAAAATCTTTTTTTGTATGCAATGATTTATCATTGAATTCAAATTTAACTAACATACTTCTCAATGACGAGATGCACTACGCATACTGTACAGCTGAGTGGTTACCTATACTTTACCTCTTTTTTTATTTTGTTTTCCACAGTTATTAAGAAAAATAAGCACAGGAAATGTTATACTTTTGGCCTCCCTCCACCTACCAAAGTACTAACCACTAATAAAGATTTTGAAGCTAAAAACCATCATTGTAAAATCAATACATTTATCGTTCATAATTTAATGTATAATTAAATTATATAATTATATTTCAATAATTGCAAGCAAGAAAATATAAGCTAATACTTACATAAATATTGCTCTATAAAAATAATCAATGTAACGACTTACTATACTTGATTACCAATAAAATAAATACGATTAATTTCATTAAAATATTATAATGAATCATAATATTATATTATGTAGGTAATAGGTACATCGAAAACGTAATCACAAGGTTCTTGCTAAACATGTACATTGCTCACTATATTTTTTAATAAAGTATTGTATTTCCTTTTATTCCATCATAAAACTAGGTACGATTGGCTAGTGAATCACTTTGCACCTATATATTATATTTTATTTGTAACTATACTTAGTGTTATACATATTTAAAACAGATTGTGCATCTATAACACAGTACTTAAGTAAATAATATAAATGCAGTTTCAAATAATAATTAACAACACATAATCACTAGCTTTAATAACAATAAACGACATATATATTAGGCTTATGCTTAATGGTTTTCTATTATTACTATTACTTTTCCATTTTTTTTTTTTATGTTATTATAAACGATTAATCGTATTCCTATTGAAAACAACAATATATCCTAACTATTATACCTTACGCAGTATATTACTTATATTGCTTTATAAGTACCTGTACCTGCCCCACACAGTCACACGTCTTACAAAATTATTAATATTATACTCGACATTCTCCTTATCATTAAAATTGTGCAAAAATCGTTCTTCGTACTTCGAAATATAATAATTCCCACGCCGCTTTGTTTAATGTGAAAAATTAGTACATTTTGAAATACTAATTTGAAGGTATATTATAATAGTAATTAGGTGATTACAATAAGTGGTTTAAAGTATGTCGATAACTTACTAAAAATGATATTCCGATAATTAAAAAATATCGATAAATATAAATTATATTATTTGTATACGGTATACCTAAATATTATATATTTACATTTAAATATTTAATACATTTTTACATATTACCATTGTGTATAGATAGTTCTATACTATACCGATTTTATTTTATATAGGAAGTATAGTATTCAACTTCATTCAATTTGAATGTAAATATCCTTTTCTCATATTTTAAATAAAAGTACAAAATAATTATATAATTACAAATAAAATGTAATAAAAACGCAAAAAAGGTTTTCGATTTCACTCACTAACGACATAAAATCTTTCTCAAAGTGTATGCCAATTAAAAAACCCAAAATACCCTGTACTTACCTATACAATTACATATATTCGTATTATATAGGTATATGTCTTATTAATATATTATTTATGAGAAAAAAACATTAAAAACGTCTTCATTTAGTAAAAACAAAAATAGTGTACTTAATACTTATTATCAATATTATGTATGTGAATGTGTACGTGTACCTATATTTTTACGAACAGTATACCATTTTATTTATGTAAATATCCATTAAATTGCTATCTGATATTATTGAACTGTAAACGATTCTATAATGTATAACTCAGTGTCTATGATAATATACGGACGATGTGATTATTGGTTATATTATTCTATTAATAGGTAATTACCCACCCATCGAGAGTATTATTTTTTCGTCTTATCTTAAAATGTATATGTATGTATATTTATGGAGTTCTCGGACGGTTAATATACCGTGGATAATACTATAATAGTGTTAAATGTTAATGCCTATATATCAATATATATATATATATCAATTATTAGGTAACGATGAGCATTTTTTTTTCTTACGTGACTACTATATGTGTACATGACCTTTAAGATTTAAGTGATTTTACCGTACATTTAATATTTATGTATTGAACGCTTACATTTGCATACGTTTTGTACACCAAAGCAATATTGTACATAGTTGACAGTGTACATATACATATATATATATATATATATATATATATATATTATGTATAGGTGCGATTTTATTTCCGTAATTCTTCATTTTTAAAGACTATAATCACCAAAACAAAAAAAAAAATCGTTTTCTTTTTATGCTAATACTATATTCTGTCGGCCCCTAATGTATAATAATAATAATGTAAAAATATAATGTATCACCCAATCTTTGTATACGCAATATTCTTTTATTAATATTATTGCTAGGTGCAAATAGTACAGCATGAATTTAACTAACAAATTGCGACAATTAGTCAGTCATATTGATAATAACACATTGCATATATATAATAATAAAACATGTGAATATAATATTATAATTGAGCACATAAGTAAAATAGATACATAATATTATGTATATTTTTTAGTTTTTATTTTTCGCATTTAAAGTGGTTAGGTAATAGGTATTTCAGTATTTGTCAATTGACACATTTGTGAAAAAGATGCAATATTTGGCGATAATTTCCTAATGTTTGTCAAAAATTCAATACTACAATTATAAAAACAACAGTTCACTACATCAAATATTATAAATTATAATAAATTGAACTCTTGTCCACATAACCTAAAGAAAACGCATTCACCTATATACGTGTTTTAAATTAAAAATATAGTATAGATAAATAATATTATGTAGCATAATATTTGCATGTACCTACTATTTTAATTATACTGTAATCGTATACCTATAATTGTGTATACTAATATATATCAATAAAATTGTATATTTTGATAAGCCAATAAAGACTACAAAGTCACCTACGCAATAATTAAATAGTGCGTCGATTAGTAGAGTGTTATATTTTAAAACTGCATTTCAGAATTATGAAAACAATTTATACGAATGGTATAATATACACATATTTGAATTTAAAATATTATATAGAAAAGTAATATTATGCAGAATATTCGCATGTGGATACTATTTTAATTATACCATAGTTGTATCTATTATTTTGTAAATAAATTATATATTTTTATAGGCCTTAAAGCCTTTATTATATATTATATCGGTAAATTAGTATAGGTACACAAAGAATATCAAAAATATATTATGTTAATTATTTATGAAACACATAACCACACTAAATTATTGGGCTGGGTAATTTATTAGCTACCATTGAATTTACTTCCAAATTTGGGTTAATACAAAATCGACCCTTGAATTAGCTCTCGAAAAATGTATAATTGAATTGACGAATTGGCCGATGGCTCCTTAAACTATAAAATATTATTGTTTAGAAAAGGGGTTCTCTTATTATAAGCGTTTATTTTTACGGCATCATTAGCACTTTGCACTCAAATATAGTCTTAATTCAAAACTGTATTCACCACAATACCAGTATACCATATCCAAATATAATCAACTTTTTAAATATATTAGATATATAGTATTCAAGCTGATACAATAATTATTATAAGAAGTTCTAATATAATGAAACCACGCCGGAAAAAATTTAGAGAAAAAATAACATTTTAGAAAATGAAATCCGAAAATATGACACTATTGTAAATTAATACATACAAATATTAGTGATTAGCTTGTGAGTAAAAGCTACGACAAATAGTTAATACACTATTTTTATTTAACTTATTAATTTGTATTTATACATATGTACATACGACATACCTACATGTATTTTATAACGACCCATTCAGCTAAAATATTGCCTGTGTTATAATTTTTTAATTATTGTTTAGCTTTTATTTTTTCTCAACTCCTGTGAGATTTTTATACAATATTGAGTATATTTACTAAATAATTTTGTATTTTTGCATAAAAAAAATATACATCTATTAAGTAAATACTTATTATACATGACTATGTAAGGTCTTACGACATTATGGTTTACATCTGTTTACAACAGTTTAATGGTAAAATTAAATTAATAAATGAGGTTTTCAAGTTTCATCATGCGAAAACAAGTGAAACCATGTAAATAATAATTGAAATAGAAAAATTAGAATATTAACCATTTAAATATTGAAAATTATTTTTATGAAATCTTTGTTGTTAAAATTGTATATGTAGGAAAGACAATTGAGAATACATTAATATATCTAAATAATAGGCGTATACATACCTACAAGTACAAATAAAATTAATATGTATCTAATAAAATGACATTAGATAATAAGCAATAAGTAATAAGTATTATAGGTACATTATAGGTTTAATATTCTGAGTTATACTCAATATTACGAGTTATACTCGTATGTATAGCTATAAAGTTGATGTAGATAAATTGACTGTTTATAATAGATATCTCTCGAGAAAATAAAAAATAAAATAAAATTATCAAATAAAAATTCAAAAAAACTATAAATAAAAAATTGGTTATTATTTTTTTTTTTTTAAATTTGCATTTTTATTATAAGTACAGCTTTTACATCATAATTTTAATACAAAAATAACAGCAATTGAAACATTAAAGGTAATGCCAAGTTTTTCGTCATTAATTACATACTAATAAAACAACAACACAATACTGTAAAATCAAGATATAATAATTAGACATTTATTAATTATAATATTAATAAGAAATTTACAAAATATAATACATAAGTTGATTAGATGATACCTGCTTTTTTATAAGTCAATAAACCAATTGGTAATTATATTTAGTAAAATTGTTGTCCGTGAATTTGGACTATCAGAACTAAAAAAAAATTTTAATGTTAAGATCTGGAAAATGATTCTTATTTTAATCATGTTTATAAGAAAATACAGAATAATAAGTTAATTAAAATAATATATTATGAGAATGTTTATTATGTATGCATATTTATTTAATTTCAAATAATTTGAGATTATTTATATTATTATATTATTCTCTTTTATATATTTTATGAACCCAATTCGCTGTAATGGCTCAATTAAAAAATAAATTATACTGATAGTAAATTTTTATCACAACATTTTGTTGTAAATCTTGTTAATACATAACTACATTAATTGTAATAATTAATATTAAGTACATATCTAGTACTATACTACCTATCAACAATTATCACCTATAATATGATTAAATTATCGTGTTGGAGTTGCAATAAAAAATGTTTAATTCCATTGTGATAAAAATGTTTTTATTAACTCTATAGGTACCGAATAAAATTGAATGATAATATATAAGTACGTTGATTAAAATTGTTTTCTCATTTTAATTAGATTTATGCCCGTTTACACGGAGTAGAAAAGGCCAATGTGCGCATTGAATAATTCCAGTTATTAAAAGCTGGAGAACTACAGGCTAATACAAATAAATGCAAGTGTAGGAAAGCAGGCAGACATTGTTATATCAAGTGCCATTCTAGTAAATTTTATATAAATAAATTATTAATAACAAAATTATAATGTATAATTTATAATAAAAATAAAATAATAATATTTTAGTTGTCAGTCATCACAAATAATAATCATACCTAAATATAAAAAATATTAATGCTAATAATAATTAATTTTTTTCTATTATTATTGTATAATTATTTGTAATGATAAATGTAATAAGAAATATTGAACTAGAAATTATTCGTTCACATTGGTCGCGCAGGACCACATTTCCCAGTACTTCACATTGTCTGTAACATTAATACTTAAACATACATACACCACTGTTTGTCAAGTGCTTATATTATAAACGACGAGGGTTGGAAAAATGACAAAGGGGTGTCAGTACCGCTACCAGTCGTCGATTCTACAATGTAAAATATAACAGGTTGATCAATATTCAATATTATATAACTTGTAAAAAAATGTAGCAGTAAATTATTTCTTAACAATATAGTATTGGGTGTACTGTATACTGGTATACGTATACATAATAGCATATGTGCATTAATAATATTCAATCAATATTCATATTCAAATAATCATCTAGGTAAAAAATAATTTTAAAAAACAATTATTTTGTTAAAGATTTCTTAAGTAATTTTTGTTCAATTTACTATAGAAATTAAAAAGAATAATCGTGTCGTGAAATTGAAAAATGAATAATTACTTCGTGTAAACGCAATATATATAATATAGAGGGAGTATAAAAGACAGTGATGAGGCCAAAACAAAGAAATTACAATACAATTTTAAAAGTTAAAGCAAGTCAGAATATAATTATAAAATAATTTTCATACGTAGATACATATCATAGTATAACGTATACCTTTACCTACCACCTACGCGTATACGATCTTAAATTTAATTAACTACGCCTGAACATCAAACAAAATGTATATATACATTATACATCGCATATTCGCATACATGATATAATATTATAATTGTATTAATATAATATGTGATATTTATGTAATAGTATTATACTATGTATACAAAAGTAGATATATATACTAATATACTATAGTCTATAAAATATGTAGGTAATATAATAAATTATGCGCGACTTTTCATATTACATTCTATAGTTTATACGACATACGTATTGGTATCAGCTGCGTTTATATATTTTGTGTACCTACCTACCTACTGGGTGAATCTTTTAACAGTGAACACTATAATTACCTCAAACGCTCAAAAAGAAATAATGTTTTAAAAAAAAAAAATTATATATAACTTACATACATTACAAAACAACAGTTTTCTAAAAATATTAGGTTTTTACTATTTTTCATCATTGTACGATATATTTTTTTTTCGAACAACAACCCATTTTATTATAATTCAATACTTTTATATTAATACTTTTTCTAAGAATTTGGATATAATAAAATTAAAACAATTAGTGAATCATGTAGATGTAGATACTTTGTTTTTAAATTTCTAATTGTGTTCTAAATCAAAATGAGTGGAAACGCGTGGGCTAACATTTTTTTGGGTACCTACTCTGTGTTACACCACTCTACACATCAAGTATTGTTTCTAAAAGAATCATACTGTATAAAGCATCCCAGCTTTTATATAATCTAAAATTAATATTTGTAAATATTAATATTTCAAACACCGCCACGGGCGCCACGTAAATAGAGCGTTGGCGGCTAAGTGTAGATGCAGTAGTTATACACATTTGATTGAGAGACCTAAACATAAATAATATATATATATATATAAATATATATATTGCATGTGTTCTCGTCGTACTCTTGCGTAAATATAACTATACACACCGACTTGGGTGGGTTATTAATTAATTGGATATCGATCGAACGCCGCAGAAAGTAAACATTTATATATGACGTATAACGCAGAGTCGGTGTGTCTGTAATAGTGGTAATAGGAGAATCGTGTATATATATTGTATATACGTACATAACATTTGAATTTTGCACTATTAATTTTCACAGTTCAAGAAGGTTTTGCAAGAAGCGTTCACTTTTAAAAGTTATTGTTTGTTTAATAAGACGATGGCATTACTCGGAAAACTTAAATATTTGGGTGGGATATTGTCATATACAGTATAATATGTAGGTAGATCCTAGATTCTATTTAGTAGGTGGGTACTTACTTTTTATTTTAATACTCAATAAAAATGTACTAATATTATGTAATTTCCCGAAAAACGAAACTTTTTGTATTTATTAGTCACACACAATTAATACTACAATATAATATAAATGATTATAAATACTTATATGTTATAGATATAATTATATAATACTTTTAATAAAAAATTCTTTTAACTAAAAAAAATTTAAATCATTATAATAATGTATTATTTATAGGTATACCTATGTTTGGCTTAACGCACTGAACATATTTTAAAATAAGTAACTCCATATATTGTGTAATACCATGCAAATATGGGTACGTGTGAGATGGACGATACGATAAATGCCGTTCTTCTACTTTTTAATTTTAATTTTCAATCTCGTTTCTAATTCTAAATAAAATTAGCTCATACCTTTTAATAATAATCCTTATAAAGTATAAGCAACGTAGTAGTTTTTAACAAAACGATATTATAATCTTTATCTTGACTCGAGAATAAATAATAAATTGAATTACGATAAGATTTTGTTTAATTTCAATAAAATTGTATCTTTTATAAAGTTAAAAGTATGTTATTTATCTTACCTATTATTAATAGTTTAATATTTTTTTGTGTGTCTGATGTAATAAAAATATATTGCATTAGAAAGATACAAGGTATCAATTACATTTATCGTTAAATAAATTTCAAAGATATAATGGTGTAAGTATCTATTAATTTATAAGAAGTTTAAAAAATTGTAATTGTTTAATTACAATTTTATTTTTAAAATAAAAATAATTGTTTAACTAATAGTAATTGTTTCTGTTGTAATTTATGTTTATTTTATAAATTAAACTACCTACATAAATATTTACCTACTTAACTGAATGTTATTGAAAATTTATTATAATTTTAAATTTTAAATACATTTTATCAGGTTATTTTATTTTTTAGAAACATTTTTTGTGAAAATAGTATTTTTTTATAATTATTATATTTTAACATAATTTCAAACTCATTGCTAATATTATTATAACAAATTATATTGCTGAATGGAAAATAGTTTTTTTTATTGACTATCATAAAATATATTTTCACACGTACTATACGTACATTCAAATATAAATCATATACCTACTTAAGAAATGTATTAATATTAATCAAAATATCAAATTATTGATTGACGTGGTCAAAATTAAAAATTCGATGCACTTTTAATAATCAGGAAAAATCAGAGAAAAACAACAATTTTTTTTTGTATAAAACTTGTTTTTGATAAAATTGAATTTGTTTATTTAATTCAAAAACATGTACCGTAGGTTTGACATTTTCAACAAATATTTATATACCTACGCAATTTACTAGATATCATATAGTTATCAAAATATTTTTGTTTTTACTATATTCTTTATAATTTATAATGTTATTTTAGATTTTTTGTGTGATTAAATTTTTGTTTGCAAGTAAAAGCATTAAAAATATAATACAAGGCTCCTGATGAAGTTTATTTCACAAAGTAAAAATTATCAGAAATACGTAGTAACAATTTTTTTATGTATTATAATTGTATGTGAACTAAAATTATTTAAATCACGACAATATTAGCATACTGTTCTATAGTTAAAATATTTAAATATTAATAGCTAAGGCTTGAAAATTCAAAATTTGTTTTTTAGATATCTGAAGTACATATATAAAATATTTTTTTACAATAAAACCAATCGATGAGGAACTTTACAACATTTCCAAGTCCCAAATCCCGATTATAACACCTGTTTTTTTAAATTGTAAGCTTCAGTTATAAAAGTTTTTAGTTAAGTAATTGAAATTTTTGCCAATTATTGTGTAACATATTGACATTTTTTTCACAAAAATTATAGTTTTTGTAAATAGGTATAGGACTCAAAAATTATATGATGTTTTTTTAATGTAAATGAAAATGACAAAGTGTTTTGGTTTAGTATCATAGGCGTACATTTGCCTTGTTAGAAGGGGAGGCTAAAATTATAAACAGGCCCGCGGAGTGCTTTGCCCCTTCAAACCCCCTACATATACATTTTACAATTTTATTCTAATATTTATTATATAAAAACTTCAAAATTATTTATTTAACGCCGTATAATACATACATTTTTATCGTTGTCATTATAAAATATTATCGTATAAGTAGCTCAATCATTTTAATTTAATTAAAAATTTACTATACAAAATTCATACATGAAGCTTAAATGTTCACATAACACATACCTATCGAAATCCTGATTAGGAATTATGTTTTACATTTTATAATTGTTTATAATAAATAACCTTAAATTTCTTGAAAATATTTAAAAACTGTTGGGAGGCTAAGCCCCCGCCCCAATTTAGGCCTATGTTTAGTATATACTATTTTATTTTTATAAGAAACTATACATAGTTTAAGCATATATATTAATATATTATGTAATATGTACATAATATATAGGCAACTTTTGGTAAATATTTATTAGTTCATGTCATAGTGTGATAACAACTTATACAGCTTCCTATTTATAACGAATTTAATTATAATTTTAATTACATATTAATAGGAATCGAATTTAAATGCCCTAAAATTATTAAAAAATGACCTAAAAACTCTAAAACATATTTAAAAAAAATATTATGTTGACACCTACGTTTATAAATTTAAAAAAATGAGTAAAAACTTAAATTTGACAAAATAAATTTTTATTTCATTATTATATATTACACATTTGTACTATGTATTATATTATGTTTATATATGAATGAAGTTCATTTTTTTATTTTATTCAAAATACAAGAATGAATAAATGGATCAAAAATGTCTTATAAAATACATTACAAACATCAATAATGTCCCAAAAAGTATAAAATTCGATAAAAATACAATAAAACGACCTAAAGAAATGTTGTAATTACAACATGGAGTATCTACTTGAAACATATTTGTAGTTTGGAAAGCATCGAGTAAAACATTCAAAAAAAAAAAAAAAATGGATATGCATTGAAATCTGAGCCCTACTTATTGTAAGCGTCTCTATGTCTATAGACGTCATCATTCAAAGCTATAATAGGGGAATAATTATGATATGGGTCAATGACTAATAAAAAAGTGAATAATAATATTCGTATATTAAAATTTTGATAACTGGCAACTGCCGTGTTTTTTCGTTTTGTAACTTTTATAAATTATAGAAATAGAAAGTTATAAAACCATATTGTATATATTTATAATAATTACAACCAAATTCAATGAACCAATTATTTTAATTCCTTAAATAAGTATAAATTAATGGACTCGTTATAATTATTTATTTTTTATTTTTGATACAATTATTATGTTTAGTGAAAAACATTAATTTTTTATATAAAATACACATTTTAATTAAATTTTAATGCTCTAATACAGTAATACAAGTTATTGAACTACAAAATTACTAATTAAGTAGATAATTTACATTACTATTATTTTTACCGCTATAGTAAAAAGTAAAAATTATCGATTGATAGGTCAAACTGTTTACCTATATGTGAAAATTGTGAACATACATTGCAACCTGCATTTAGTTTTATTTTTATAGAATATTAATAATACTGGATGATTTCGATTACCTATTTAAAATATTATATAATTTTATGTAATCTAGTAAGTAAATTCATACATTTGAAATAATAAAAAACCGTATTTGTATAACAGTGCGTAGTATATTTTAGTATATCATATTTTATGTAGTATTTTAAATATTTTATGAACACTACTGAGAGTTGAGTGGGTATAGTTAACAGTTGTTAAAGTACTTAATACCAACATGCTTACTATACATGTCTACATATAGTTACAATGCTACATGATATATTATAGTCATAATAGTCATATGGATTTATACCTAATCAGAATATTTATTTATAAATTATAATTTATACTTATATGAATTATAATTATTTTATAAATATTCTGAATAGGTATAGTTTAATTTTTAACAATTTTACTCATACTACAGGTATTACCTACTTTTTAAAATTATTTTATATTTTTTTATGCATGAACCTATGGTGAGAAAGTGCGTGTATCTAGAGGGCTACAGAAAATGTTCAACATAATTAATAGATTAGTATCACATATACTATAATATACACATCAGTCACATAATCATAATTGACATAATTTATAACACTTAGTCTGAGGACGTGACGAATGACGATGATGGGTATTATAATTCGTAAATTCGTAATATATTATATTATGTATATGACAATAATATTGTGTCAGGCGGGTCTCTTATTTTTCGACTCGTCCTCGAGACCAATGTACAACAGCCGCGTTGTACTGTTGTCAATACCTACGAGGCTACGATCATTATATTATTAAAATAGTCGAAACGATAACTGACGATGCCACGGCGCGTACAGATTAGATAGGGACGATGGGGTGTACAAGAACACTGCAAATAAACCCACGATGTATTTTAATAACGAACGTGGCACGTGCGCCATTAGTGACATCTGTGTTTGACATTCGTGGCCATATTCAATAGGTATTGGCGTACTGTAGTAGCAAACTATATATACACGTCCTATATTACATTATACGAGTATTATTTCAATATTTGTCAATTGTAGGTATATACAATACTATCGTATATCTACCTACTTTCTTATTTGATTATTATCAGAACTTGTGAATTGAATGCACTAACAAACTGTTGAACAAGTTCTTCGAGATCTTATAGTTTATACACTGCAAATTGGAAAACTACCTATGTAAAAATACACGGAAATTGGAAAAAATCATATGCAATACTAATTTTTTTTATGAATATTTAAAAATATTAATAACAAATTATGATATATATATTTTTTTTTGTTAAATATTTTTTATTTACAAGCACGGTACTAGAATTTTTTTCCAAGGGGGGGGGGCAAAGTGGGGCAAATATTTTTTTTACATGGGTTAAGGTTTTTTCAGCGATCAATGAGGTTATTTAAATAAAATATAAATATTTTCATATCATATAACATAACATAATATAGCTATTAGCTATATAGTACCTACAAACTTGTGAATAGTTAAAAACGTTTTAAGAATAATGTCAAATATTTTTTATATATCTTATGTAAGAAAAATTTTTAATCACAGACCTTCAACAACTGTATTAACAATGTTGTACAAAAATGACAATTTCTTTATTACATCAATAATACTACCTTTGCGAATGAATGATTATGTTTTTTACTTACATATTTTCATAAATATAAATTAAAGTAATTGTGTTTAATAATAAACTGATGAATTTATTTGAGTCAACTTTAATGCAATGATTTACATTTGTTTGTTTATTTTCATCCAGTAATTGGTACTCAATAAAGGTAATAATAAAAAAAATAAAAGATTTTTTTCTTATTTTACAAATTTCTAAACATATTTTATTGAAATTGTAGTAAATTTTTTCCTTATTAGATAATACTAGTAGGTTAATCCATTATAAAAAGACCAAAGATGTTATTTGTTCAAACTTCATTAATTCAATTATTATAATTTATAATAAATTAAATTTATTCCTCAATTTATAATGTTTTATGACTTTATTATACCGTACATATTTTTCTGAGGAGGGGGCTGAACTGTTTTCTGGGTGGGCTAAAGCCCCACCTTGCCCCCCTTGGTGCCATGCCTGTTTATTTATCATATAATATAAAATAAATTCTAAAATACAATTTTTATAATCGAATAACTTGTAAGTTATTTCATTTTTGTCAATCTTGGCAGTATCATTTAATGAACAATGATAAATATGCAGATTAATGCAAATCATCAGAATTTTTTAAAATACCTAATAATGTGTTCGAACCCTCAAACATTGAAATATGTAAAAAAAAACAAACAAACAAAAATATGCCATCCTTATTTTCGTGTACTATGCAGTACCCCTGACATGTTGCCATGTCGGTGGTGTCTGTCTTCTATAATGTATTATTATTATAATAATAGTAGTACGATATAGGTAGTAAGTACCTATCTAATAACGTAAAATACATTTTGACGGAACTCGATTAATTTTACCCCTCCCCCCCCCTTCCCACCGACTCGCTATACGCTCGTATGCAAACGCATCAGTCATCGGTGTCATCACATAATACCTACACTAGTATCGTCTATCAAAATTCGCAGCCCCGCTGAATGTATTATTAGGTAATTATTTTATCGACATTTCGTAATATTCCGATCGGTTCGGCGCACAACGTTAGGCGTGAGTGCCCCCCTCGCAGCCGCCGCCACAGATGCCGTAACGCGCCGCCGTCGACGTCGAGCCATCAGTTACACCTGCTCCGCGAAGACGGATAACAAAAAAACAAAAAAACAACTGTCACACAATATATACTCGTGTCGTCGTAGGTGTACAAGCGTACGAGCACACGGTGTGTATTTATATCTCTGAGGATAAAAAAAAAAAAAATATTCGTCGTTATTAATAATATGCGGCAATAGCCGTTTCGGCTCAGCTGGCGTACCGCAATGGTGCATCATATACTGCATAATAATTATATTATCGCCGCACGTCACACGACAGGGGGACGGTGTTGTGCCGTACTCTAAAATATATCGTTAATTTTCGACTTCGCATCGCCGTCAGAGCAGCGTTATCGAGCGCACGCAGCTTTCAGCAGCAGCAGCAGCAGCAGCTGTAGACAATACTAAATAGCCATAGCGTATAGTGACTACTGTAATAATAATAATAATTATATACAGTTAGTTGTGCATATAGTACGACGACGGCGTGCGCTCAATGCTTATCACCACAGGAGCTACGCAATGATAAGGACTTTTTTACGTCGTTCCCTCCAGCTTGTTATTTTTTTTCCGAGTCAAAACTTACGACCGCGACCACAACAACAACAACAACAACAACAACAACTGCAATAACTTACGTCGTACTACCGTCAAACTCAACGAACGAATGTCTATGTGTATTTCTCGTTGTTTTGTTCATAAATGTCGGTTTATTCCGTTGTCGTTTCGGCCCCGATTGAGTTGAGTGCGATGTGCATTTGGTCGTCTGCCGCCGTCGCCGACGCCGCTACACGATCGCCGCCGCCGCTACTGCCGCTGCTGTCGTCGCCGCTGCCGCTGCCGCCGCAGCCGCTGTCGTCGTCGTCGTCGCAATAATAATACGCCGCATCAAAAACACCGCGACTCGTGCCATTGTCCGTTGTTCAACGCCGGACATGGACACCTGACGACCGTCTCTCTGGACGTCCGATCATCGACAACACCGCGGTGGTGTTAGCGCGGCATAATCCGCCCGTCAATACTCGAATGGTGGACGCGTAGACAATCCGACAAACTGGACAAGCTACCCGAGTATCTCCGCGACACCGTGGACTGGTTTATGGGGTAAGTCCTGTCTGTCAGTCGTGCCTCGAGTGGGTACCTCCGTGGGCTCGAACCCACCGGACGGCACTGTTCATTTCGCTTTTTCGCAGCCACGTCCGTCATAATAAATCCGTCGCACAATCGTTCTACTCGTGTTGTACCTAGTTCAATGCTGACCACCATCAAATCCGTGTCAATCCATTTTTCGATTACTTATCCCGAGTTGAAGCAAACGTCATGATCCGTTTAATCTGGATTATACTATTATCATACTAACAATAATATGATAATTATTTTATTTTTATTTTTAATGATATTGATTTCGGTTCTGACAAAAGGTTATATTAATAAAAATTTGTGTATAAATTAAAATTTTTTTTATATAATATAAAAATGTATTTAAATAATAAATATGCATTGTATATTTATAAAAGTTTAATGTTCATACTGGCACATACAATCTGTTACAGTTCTTTGACAAAACATTTTAAACATTACCTGTTCAGTATCAAGTTTCTTGTGCCAAAAGGACTAATTATAGAAATATTTTAGTTTCTACTTTTTACCTCTAATACTTACATTTTAGGAAAATTAGTATATTTGATCCTAAATTTGAACAAAATAAATTTATTCTAAAATTTGGATTATATAATTATAATCTTGATATTGGATTGGTCTAAATATTGTTCCAATACCTAGGTACTATGATTATTATGTATAGACACACGTCTATTATAATATATAATGTATCGAGTTAATAATGTCTACATTGTGTAGGAGTTGTATTTAATAAAATATAATAAAAATATTTTTAAATTGCTTTGGCTTTTCACTAGTTTGTATGAAGTAACTCATTAATTATGTGTTAAATGTGTTGGTTTTGTAATAAATAATGGGTTGAATAATAATTATAAGTAAGAATAATTAGATATATATTTATGTTAAGTTAATAATTTAATAACTAAAGGTTACTAGTTACAGCTGATTATACTACCTACAAAATTTTGTAAATACTGATCATTAAGGTATTAACAGATTTGTTACTTTATTAAGTCTAACTTTTTATTATACTACTAAAATAGATCAAATAATCTTCTAAAATTCTAAACTAAAATACTTTATTAAACCTACTATAGGTATCTACTATTTATTAATAATTAATAAATTATTCTGATCTAGGTAGAACTTTTAAATTTTACTGATTATATAATTAATATTATTATTATGTATAGTTTTATTCTTTTATCATCTTTATTATTATGTAATGGTTTTCTTTAAATTGCTAGTGTTCACTAAGTTTTTTATTATCAATCGCTTGACTACAATTTCCTGTTAATTTAAACTTCTATAACATAGTCTTTGTTGAGTTTGTTTGATATAATTCAAAGCAAAATCAAATGATTGGTTCTTAGATAAACTGACCTCAGACCTACCTAGAATGTTTTAGTTTAGTGGTATTTGTTGAATATACAACATTAATAATAATATTTAATTATCAAACTTAAAACTAAGAACATTATATTATTATATATTTAGTAGATGAGTTTTTACAATATTTTATTTATTAATTGAGTTAAAAGCTTTTTATATTGCAATATTCCATGTACATATGTACTCATTACATTTACATTTTTGGATGTAAATAATGTAATTATTTCTTTGTAATGTTTTTGATTAAATAACAATCAAACCATCAAATTTTCCAAATAAAAATTAATTCAGTTAATTATTAATTCAATCAATTAATCGCAGTTAAATAACAGTAATCTTGGATGCTATAAATGAAATTTTTTATCTGAACATTTTTATTATTTAGTTTTCCTCCAATTAAGATATTTATGAATATATTTATGAATCTATGACCAAAACATACATTATATAAAAATGCATTTTATCAGCTATTTTTAAAATTCTTTAGTACAAATTTTTTCTAATATTTATTTATAAATTATATTTTAAATTTTTAATATTGATAGTATTTTACAACGTCTATTTATAAATTTTCTCAACATTTTCTAATGGCCAAGAAAATCAATTCTCAATGTTTGCTTTTATAATCTCCATTCAAAATAGTTTATTTTTAAATGATCAACAGCATATTACTCTCAAATTCAAGATCAACTCAAAATATATTATTATATTAAATACAATACTTACAATGAATATTTATTAAAAAATTACCCATTACATTGTAATAAGAAATTATGTATTTATAAATATTGAAATCAAATTTTTTCATTAAAATCTAAAAAGTACAATATACAGATGAACTGGTTATATGATTTATTAATAATCTTTTTTATTGAAATTATTTATTACCAAATGATTATAAAACTTAAATAAATATTTTATATTATGCAATTTTATTTTGTTAAAAGTTTAATTTATGATTTACATTCTGAATATTTATTATTTATATACTTATCGTTTAACAGCTTCTAATAAATAAATGATTGATCAATTATTCAAAAAAAGAATTCATGGTCACTGTTGACAGTTTTTTAATTTAGTCATATTTTGATGATAGATCACATAATAATTATTAATAATTTATGTAATTGTAATGAACTTTTTGTACTTTGACAATTAGTTGGACCAAATTTCAATAATTATTCAATTTATTTAAAACTGACAATTTGACTGATAGTATTTTATATGCATTTGTGGATTTAGTATTATTCAAAATAATAATTTTCCTGTGATAAGTAGTTGTAACTTGTGAATAATAATTTGTAATTTATAATAATAAATAATATACTTAAATTTTAAATTATAAATACAATTTTTAAAAGGCAGTGATAATATTATTAAAATTTTTCATTTAGACATTGTATTTCCCATGTATTATCTTATAAAAAAAAATAATCATTTCTTCTTTGGTATTTTACATATAACACTTACCCTCAAACAGACTCTCCTTTCCCTGTTTTTCCCCGTTCTCTATTAAATGCTATTTCAAATCTTTGACTACTCTATTCTTCCGTCTTAGTCTGGGATGTCATGTTTCTGTTTCATTTAAAATTTTTAACTTAACCAAATATTCCCATTATTTTCCGCACGTGTCTTGCCCTGCTAAATCTACTACTTTTTAAAACTCAATTAATGTTCACTTCTCCGTACAGGTTTTGAATATTCTGGTTTGTCCTTTTCCTTCTAAAAAACATAAGAATCAGTAATTTTAAAAAAATATTGGTATTGGTGCAGTATGCTATCTACCAAAAAACTTTTATCGTATTTTAAAATTTTATTTTTTATATACTTTCAATGTAATTTCACAAATGACACTATCTTTCAATTTGGAATAACTACTAAATTCTGGCATCAAGTTTCTCTCTTGAAAATAATTAATACATATTTCTTCATCAGATATAAAATACCTGTACTAATAGCACATTGATTTATTTATTATATTATTTTAATAAAAAAATACAAAGTAAAACTTGCAACGAAAAACACAGACACAACATAGACAAATATATAAAAAAATATCTAATCTAAAAGTAAGTTATTGTGGGTCTTAGTGAATATTTATCATAATGGCTATTTAGCTATAGTTTTATAATACAACTGTTATATTTTATTTATGATAATGACTCAAATTTACTTTTTAACGGTAAAATGAAATGAAATAAAAATAACTACAGTAGGTAGCATACTATACGCATACAGTTTTTTTAGTAGGTAGCATACTACACAAGTACCAAAATATTAATAAAAGTAGACTATGTCATAATGAATAAGTAATTATAAATAATAACTATCAATTATATAATTTAAAATTTCATAATTTAGAAAAATTTAAGATAATTTAATAACTATTGCTATTATTGAAGTCAATGGTGGAGTGATAATACTTGTTACAGGAAATTTGTACATTACCATGCGAATTAAACTGTAAATATAAACAAATTATTTTTTGTACAATATATTTTTTTAAATTTATTACTAATAATAATTATAATATTGATTGATGAAATAATAAACACAAAAAAAATTGCTAATATGTAGAGTGTATTACAATGATTTAACGCATTCAAATGTAATTTTAATGTAAAATTATCATATCTCCATGATCTACCGTGTATTATTCATTATAATTTTATGATTTACTATTTATTGTATTTTGAATATTTAAAAATAATTATAAAAATAATATAATAGTTATATTCTTATACTATGACACAATGTCATTTAAAATAAATAAGTTATTATTTAGGTATTATGATATTAAGATTATTTATAATTTTATTTTTGACTATGTATTTATGCATAATTTTCTAAGGTGACACTTAGAATTGCAGTCATTCTGATTTGAAACATACCATATAAATAAAATTGTCTATTATTTTTTTATTATACTATTTTAGTAGTACTGTTTTTATATATGGTCATATTGGATTAATAAAAATGTAAAAATCAGATAAACTATAATTCTAAGTATTATTCTAGTAAATTATATTCAAATAAATAGATAGTAATAAAATTGTAAATAATCTTTATATAATAATAAAATATAGTAACTTATTATTTATTTTGTATGGTGTTATGCTTTCAATATTAGGTAAATAATTATTATCATTTCTATGATTGTTTTAAAATATTCAAAATATAAATTATAATTAATAGATAATAATACAAAAATTAATTAAAACTAATAATGCTATATACATTTTTTATCATTAGTTATAATAAATCTAATAAAAATTATTGTATAAAAAATAATTTTTTTGTATACATAGTTTAAATTGCCCTGGCAGGCTCAAATTTCTTAAGCGATGTACATATTGTAACATATATATTCCAAATTTATAATTTAAAGTATAAATAATTATCTGAGTTTAAATTATGCTATGTACAATTATCAATAATTCCTGTGTATTTATATTATCTTAATATAAAATTATTTTTTCATTTTTATTTATATACACAGTAGCATAATTGTGGGGGTATTCACTTCCTCTGATATGTATGCTGGGTGCAAAGGTATTATTTTGCCAGATATGCCAACAGTAGAAATCTTTAAATCTTCTAAAACAAAGAATGAATGCATTTCACACATTTATAAGATAAAAATGTTTTTTCCTGAAATTATTTGTACCTACAAAGTTTATTTATTTATTTTCTTACCAAGTTATATCACTGTATTCACATGTATCTATCATAGTTAAAAATTAGTATAAAGTATATAATAAAGATAATAATTGATTAAAGTATAGATATTGTTAGTAGTTGGTATAAATATTTTACTTAATAAAATTTAAAAATAGAAAGGTTTTGGTTTTCTGATTTGGAATTAGTATTTCACATAAAATATTTGAAAGATTAAGTTTAACTCTATATACTTGAATAGTGGTACTAATCTATTAGTACATCTTTAAATGATACAGTACTATAGAAGTTGTATTGATACAAAATAATTTTTACATTTACTGTCATATATTATTAAATAATATAATATACATTGCATAGTAAATATTATATTAGTTATGCCCATGAGTGGATTGAGAAATAAAAATGGTAGATTAAACAAAATTTAAATTAAAATTTTAAAAATCTATAAAATATAAACCATAAACTTATAAAGTATTTTTGGTATTGAGACTATTATATTTACTCTTTTTCATACATTTATAAATAGTATAGTACTATATATAATACAAATAATTTATTATTAAGATATGTAAATATATAATAGCCTTTATTCCTTTGTATTAGCTTTGTCTAGATTATATTAGTATAAAATAAGGATACCATTCATTCAAATTAATTTTATACATATTATATTATATTTAGTTTTTGGTCATCACATATACCTAGTGAAATCAAAATATTTTATGAATTCCTTGGCTAATAGTTGGCAATTATAGTTTTAACTCAAATTTATTTATTTAATTTATTTATTGATAATGCATTTTGTTAAACAGCTTTAAATTAATTAATTTAAGTTCTAATGAATATATTTGTTTGTTTATAGGAAAGGTCGAAAGGCCAAAGACAAGGAATCATTATGTAATGATGATAATAAGTTGTATTTGGAAGAAGCTGTGTTGGAAAAAAAGTTACCTGACATTGATCTTAGGATATTAGTTGAAATGCCTAATGGAATAGATTTTAATGAGTGGCTTGCTTCTCATAGTAAGTAGGTTTTTTGCTGACATCTATTAGTTATTTTAATTTCTATTTTTATTTGTTCTAGCTCTTTCAATTTTTGACAACACCAACTTGATTTATGGAACTGTGTCAGAATTCTGTACTATTTCGGGATGTCCTGATATGGTTGGACCAAGTTATAGGTATTTCGTGAACTATAAATTGGAAAATAATTTTTAATTAATTTAATTTTTTGATCATATTGAATTAATTTTACAAACATATTAGGTACCTATAATAAAATATATATATATACAAACTTGCATGTCTTGTGGATCTATTAAAATTTTATCCATGTGATTCTGTTTAATAATGTATTTCATTTTTTAATTTTGTTTTCATTAGAACCTACTTGTGGTTTGACGAAAAAGGAAAAAAATCTCGAGTAGCTGCTCCATTATATATAGACTATGTTATGACGTTTGTTCAAAAAACTATTAATGATGAGACAATCTTTCCAACTAAATATGGTAGTATTTTTAATACTTTAAAATTTGTAAATTCACTTATATATAATCTATGTTTTTTGTTACAGCTAATGAATTTCCTGTCGGCTTTGAGGTTGTAGTAAAAAAAATTTTAAGATTGTTATTTCACGTTTTAGCACATCTTTATCATAGTCATTTTCGTGAATTAGTACTACTAAATTTGCATACACATTTAAATTGTGTATTTGCTCACCTGTCAGTATTTAACCATCGTTATCAATTAATTGAACTACGGGAAACTGAAATCCTACAGGATCTAGTGGTAGCTTTAAAAATTTTAGGTGATGATGAAGAAATAACTACCGTAGTCAATGAATCTATTGATGAATATAAGGACGTCATCAACAAAGAACCAACCATGTCTTTAGCAGATCAACCTATTAACATGTTCCCTAATCCTTCTCCTATTAATACACAGACTTTAGCTACTCAAATTGATAATTTCTAGTCTAGAAAATAAAATCTTAAAATGCATTAAGTATATTTGTAATACATATTACATATGTTTAATTATACTGTACATAGAATTTCTTGTTAAATAATTTAGAAAACACTTGTTGGCAGACAATAAACTAATATCAAAGCTTTTTAATCAACTATATTATTATATTAAAATACTGTCTAATAAAGTATATTTATCTATAAAATAAATAATACATTTTTAATGTATAAAAATGTTTTTATATTAATTTTTTGCAATAATTCATAAATTTTGTTTGGTTAGATTTAAATAGATTTAATCGTAGAATCCATTGATTTGTAAATTAAAATAATTTATTGAAATTTTATCTTTCATGTATAAAATAATTCAAGTTATACTATCTATGAAAAGAATATTATTTATATTGTTTGCCACTATTCCTAAAAAACTTAAGTGTTTATTTAATATTGTTCAATTTACTAATTCACAGGTTTACATTGTTAACTGATTAAATTATTGTTAGAATATCTAAATTAAAGTTATTTGAAAACATTTATATTTTAAACTGTATAAATTATTATTCTTGTGCACTGTTATTTAAATTTATATAATAGTTTTTTAACAACTTGTTTCAGCTCAAATATTTATATTTTCAGATCTATACAAAATTGTAATATGGTTTTTGAATATAAATTATATTATAATATTTTTTAATAATGTACGGATTCCACTCTGGACAATTTGTGAACATTTGTAATTTTTATCTTGTTTATCTTTTGTGATGTAATTTATTTATATTGTGATAGCAAAAATATGCCCTTTTAAAATCATTATTCATTTTTGGAAATTGTACTTATCTGTAATTATTGTTTTAATTACTTTTTCCAAGCCATTAATTATAAAATTGTCAAACCACATGTGTTTATCATTACAATAACATATGTGATGGTAATTAAATATTCAAATTAGAGAAATATAATTTTTTAGCTTAATGTTTTTTGTTGCTTTTATAAGTGTTAAAAAATATATTAAAGTATTTAGTAGGCTTGATCAGATAGAAAATTTCCAAGATTTGTTTTTGATTTTATTTATGATGGCAAATTATACAACCGTCCAATTTTTTTCTTTTAGAATGTTTTTTTTTGTTAACTTTATGGGATTATGTTATATTATTATTAATTTTCTTGTTTTTCTTTCTACTGTAAAACCATAAAGTAAACTTTGTTATTGATGTTTCCTGTTAAACCTTCATTTAACTACCTTTTACCACATTGAAAAACATTATGTGTTTTCAGATTGTTTATTGTATTTTTAACCAAAAACAAATAGCACTTTTGTTAATAAAACATTTGAGTTACCTACCTAATTTATTAAAATGTCATTAACCTTATTTCTTAGAATCCTAAAGAAAATTGGTATGTCTAATGTTATATTATGATAATAAGACAATTGTGAGTTTTTTTTAGATTATATTACTATCTATGATTAATTATTAATTATTATTATAATTTTATTTAGTAATTTATTCAATATACAATATTATGTGAGTAGTTTGTATATGTATCACTGTTTTGGGTGAAAAGTTTATGTATGTGTTATAAAAATAATATATATTTTTGTACAAAAACATAAAAAAAAAAACTAAAAAAATTATATAATATACAAATAGGTATATATAAATATTCATATAATATATTATTTTAATTATTATAAGGCTGAGTGAATGAATTAAGGTATTTATGAAATGTTGGTTTAATTAAATATATTACTTTTGAGAGCACTGTTATATTGTATGTAATTTATCGCTTAATGCTTCATTAGATTATCTTAATATCTGTATGTTGATATACTATTGGATCCTTTTTTTTTTCTTGCTTTTTTTTAGTAGGAAAATTCTAAATAATAAGACATTTGGTAAATAACTACCCATTAGTTACTAATAATTTGTTTACCTAATTAGAATATATTTTACTGGAGGTTTCTAATAGATATATTAAAAACATATTTAAGTTGGTGTAACTAGCGAGTTCCTTTATTAATTATCTTAATAGATTTTATATTATATAAATGTTCAAGGTGAAAAAAAAAATGATGTATTTATTTTAAAAATAAGCGAAATTAAAACAGTGTTGTAATATTAAGGATAGTAATTTGTTAACTATGTTATACTTGTTGTTTAAATTTAAAATATATATGTAATAAACATTTTGATTTAAAGCTACCTATATTTCTTGTTGACTGTCCTATGTAATATGATAATTGATTATTGAATATAAGTTTTCTTGTTATTTCAATGAAATTGTCTATAATAATATCTGATCCCTTAACGATTGTAACCTCCTAACATTAATATTGTTGTTTTACTCAATAGCCTAGAATCTTAGTTAAAATAAAATTGTCCTTATCTATTTCTAGCATTCTTAAATAAATAATTAAAATAAATTAACTAAATTTTCTTATTATTAATTTAAAAAATTTAAAATTTAAACCATAATGTTATAAATTAATGTTTTTGTTACTGATGTTAGGTATAAAATAAATTATATTTACAATTAATGTTACTGACTAAGCAAAGAGAGACAATGTTGAAACTTATAGTTATATGTAAAATGATAATATGTTATAATTGTAGATATAATTAACAACAATTTTATTTGAAAATTCTGACAGTCCCTCAATTTTTTATTTTATACTTGATCCTGCCTAAATTACAGCGAATTAATATGTTCAAAACATAATTAAATTTTGTACTAGGCACCACTTATGTATTGGTTGACTATTGTTTCATTCTCAAATCTCTTATCGCGTGTTACCAATTTTGATGTATTTTTCAGTATCTACCTAGATAGGTAATGGATAGTACATTTTTCAAACCCCAAAGCTAGTATCTACAGTGTAGATTATTATAAACTGATCTGTTATATGCATTTGACAAGTTAAATCAATGTTAAAAAAATTATTTCTATTTCCACTTATGTTTGTATTAAGAAATAGATACTGGCCGATATTAGGCACAGAGAAGTGATGGCTTACAAGTTACAATTAATAATTAATGTATTAAATGTATAGATAAGTGTTATTGTGTTAGGATTGAGGAAATAAAACTCTTTAGTCTTTATCGTTTGTGACATTTCATAATTTTATTAATCTTAACTCAGTGGCGGATAACCTTCTTGGCGCCTTGAGGCACTCTAATATTGTATAGAAACCTATTAAAATTGATATTACACATTGCATCGCCTATCTAAATGTGATAAAAACATATCCAAATCATTTAAACTAGACTACTAGCTCAACTAGGTAGGTAATTATCTCCAAACAATATAAATTATAAGACAATGCATAGACATATTTAAGTGATGAATAATACTTTCACTACAAACACTACAAATACTAATTAATCTAAAATATAGATTTTCAATGAAAATGAAAGTTTAAAATAGACCAACTTAATCAATAGTTTTGGTAAAATGGGTTCTATTAATGGATTTTATTTCATTAAAGGTAAATTCAAATTAAAAGTATAGATGTATCATGTATAATAATGAACACATGTTTGTGAAATCCTATTAGTAAAACCTATCATGTCTTTATACATATTTTATATGAAAAAACTGATTAAAATTTGATTAATAATTTTATATTTTTATTTATTTTAAGGATGTTATACATATTACAGTAGAATCCGTTTAATTGGGACACATTGCGCGGTAACCTATTTGTCTCCATTATCCGACTGTCCCGATTAACCGAATAAATAAACCGATGCATTCGTTCGGGACTATGCCAATCTGTCCCTATTAAGCGGTTGTTCCCTTTATGTGGTGTCCCAAATAAGCGGATTCTACTGTATATCATTTATATCATTAGTTAGTTTAAAGTTTGAGATGTTGAAAGAAGAAAATTAAAGACAATATTGATAGGTATTAATCATATTAAATAAATTATTAGGTAGCCTACTGGAGACGTATATTCAAATTTGTATAAATTACTAAAAATGATTTTCACTATTCCCTTAAGTTAACCAACCGGTGAAAGGTTATTTTCTTCAAAATTGGCTAAAACAACAATGAAATAATAGTGATTTTCAAATTTATCAATAATAAATATCGAAAAATAAATAATTAATAATCTGAAAAACTTAAACAATTATTCACATATTTTCAACAACGAATAGAGGTTTTATAAAGTATTATAATACCATCATAAAAATTCGTTGTAATCTAACTATTTAACTGTAAATGATCAACACCATATCTTATATCTCAATGAGATGAATCAATAATTTAATACTTAATTAGTTGAATGTAGGTAATATTACATCTACTGCAGATTTACTGTATTTGTGACTACATCATACTATTCATATTATGTTTCTAGGTTATATTACCCATTAACCATAAGAAAAAATAATCTGTATGTTGTTAAATCGAAAATAAAATTACGATTGTAATATTGTATCTATAGTGTATGTAAGTACTTACTTCCAGTGGCGTAGCCAAGGGAGGCTAAAGGGGCTATAGCCCCCCCCCCCATTGGCCGTATTTTTTTATATTGTTTTGAAATATTAGATTCTGAATGGAGTGATGAATGTATTGATTTTACAATTATGTGTGTTTTTTGTGTGTCTTTCATCACGTTTTTGAGTAGTAATAGTGTTTTGAATTTTGACTTCGGCCCCTCTTTAAAAAGAAAAATGAATTTAGTTGGAACTTTGGCGGATCAATAGTAAACAATTTCCAGTAGTTTTCAACAACGTCAAAAAAGTAATGAAAAAACGGGAATTTGTACGCATAATCAGTTTTCGACAAAATTGATTTTTTTATTTTGCTGTAACTCAAAAACAAATCATTATAAATACTTGGAATTTTTTCCAAGTCTTTAAATTAGTGTTATCTATTTATGATTAAATAAAATAAAAATATTTTAACTTTTATTATGCTTTTTATAGACAATTGAATTTTTTGATTTTTCTAATTTTTTTTTTTGAAATGCCGATAAAAAATATTTGACATTCTAAAAATCTTTAAAATTTAATAAAAGATTTATGATAACTTGTGCTTATTTAAAAAAAAAAAATAAATCAAAAATCGTTAGTCACAATTTTTGTTTATAGCATTTAAAGTTCAAATGTTTACAAAATATGTAAAAATCGGGAAATTTGCAAAGAATTTTGAAGTTGAAAATTTTTAAAATTTTTGTGATTTATATCTAAGGTTAAAAGCAAACACCAATATTTTTAAACTTAAGTGTATATTTTATACCTATTTAAAGATTACTTCAATAATGATGTTAACTATACCTACGCATTTCAGTTATCTCGACGGTTAAAATTTAACACTATACAACCTAAAATATATATTACCTACGTTAGTTGTTAGCGTTAAAACTTAAAACATAACTTATTATCGACGAATAACTATTAAAACACTATGTACAGATTTAGGATATTTACTTATGAAAAATTGTTTCCTACTTGCCTATCGTAATGTATAAAAATAGCACGTACAAAAAATACCAAAAATACCTACCTAATTGATTAGGTATAGAAAATAATAGGTACTTATAAATAATATCTGTTAATATTATAATATATTTGTTACAAATATTGAAATATTTTAAAATTCTTTTAAACATTTTGGTAATTTATTTCAATTTTAAATTATATATTACTGCTTTTATAAATACTTACCTATTTTTGTCTGTTGGTAGAATGGTAGGTATTTGTATTAATGAATGTTCAACAATTTACTAATTTAAAAAAATATATTTATTATTCATTTAAATTATATATTACAATCAAAATAATTAATTGTAATTTAAACGTTAATTTTTAAGTACAAGTTAGGTATAAGTATATATTATAGTAATTATCAAGGCTCGGGACTTAAAGCATTTGCTTATTTTTATGGATTGACTTAAAATGTACCAGAGTGATGGTATGGAAGTGTATGTTAAATTACAACACGTTCAATTATGAAATTTAAAAGTGCTTTTTTTTTGCTTTTTTCAACGATTTTTTAAAAAGATGTTTATTTCTAGTTTTTCTGATTATTTTTGCTTTATTGACCAGTTTTTATGGTTTTTATTTCAGAAAATCCCTCGGAGAATCTATAAACAATAAAGCAAAATGTTTCGTAAGTGAAGTGTGATTATTTAAAAAACAAAAAATAAATTTTTTATTTTATTTTTTAGTTAGAAACATTTCAATATTTTTTGTAAACTTTAATTATATTACTTTAGCACAGTTTCTAATTAAATTTAGTACCTGATTTATAATGTAAAAAGAAAGTTTTTTTTTTTTTGATTTAATATTTTAATATTTTTGCTCAAATTTAAGTATTTTAAATGGTTATTTTAGTGCTTATAATGATGATTATAGGTAAGCGCTTATGTTAATGATTTTAAGTGCTAAAGTCCCGAGCTCTGGTAATTATATATAACAAAAATCAAATGATTATGTCTATATATTATAATCATGCAATAAAATCCATGTAGAAACTAGAAAGTAATATTTGCTCGTTGAAGCCTATGAGGTGGAGAATATATCTCGAATACTAAAGGGAGATGATGGGAGATTTAAAAAAGGACGTTGAGATAATAATTTGGACAAGTGGAAGAATAAGAGTTGGAGGAAAATTTAAGATCATGAAGTTGTTGTAGAGTAATTTAGGTACAAATGTACAATGAAAACTACAGAAGAGGCAGTCATCATTAATTTAAAGCAATGTGAATATGTGATGGAAGTAGAATGTGGCCAAAATAGAACAAACCCACGAGGTAACAGCAATAATAATGTAATGCGATTAATCGTGGTTTGTAAATTTCATACGAGTATAAGTAGGTACCTACCTATATTTATTTGATATATTTTGACAAACGTATATTATCATCTCATCAACAGTTTTGACGAAAACGCTTTGAAAAAAAAATCTTTGAATTCTTAAAACGAATAAGCTACAAAAAGATCTTATAAATAGACTAAGGGTAAAGTATTAGATATCTCACATGGATAATATTATGCTCTTCAAGAGCAGCTCTTGCATATAATTTAACAAATAATGGAACCTCTTTATATGCAGTTTAAATTTTAAATGGTCAATTGAGCTTAATCGGTTTAATCTAAAATATATTGATACTAAAACCCGTCAGAACTAAATCAAATTTATCATGAATACTTGAATATAAAATAACACATAAACTTGCATACTTAATAGGTGCTATTATATATATATATATATATATAAATACTCGACACTTGTATATAAGTTTATTATTAAATATAAAAAGCCTTGCAGCCTTTTGTTTCCATATAAACACTTTAAAAGTCTAAACTTACAATTACTACCTATATATTACTATAATACAGGTAAGTACAATGTACATATAGGTTAGTTAGAAAATTGTATTATTATAGATTGATAGATAAATGAAAGGTACCTGCAATTCGGTAACCTATAGTAAGTTGGACATTTTTTTATATAATAAACTAGCTGTCTGTTAAAAAAGTTTTATAATAGATATAAATAGATTTATATTAAAATATGATGATATATTTAATTTTATGAAGACAAATTAAAAGATACTCAATAATTGCTAATAGGCAATAATTATTTTAAGAACTATTACAATTGTTTATAATATGAGTTAGATATTTTGCAGTTTACTGGTAGGTAGTGGATATTTTTAAGCACCTACCTAAGTACATTGGCGTTATTATTTAGGTGTTATATTTTATGTGTGTATATTTTAATTTTGTTCGTGTTGAACCTAGCTACATAGATAATAAATATTTAAGTAAGAATCATTACAATTTTACAATTTATCTATAAAAAAACCATGGATATGCATTATTTCCGATAATCATTTAAAAGTAATTATAAGCTATATCCCCCCTCATTAGTCGTATTTTTTTATATTTTGAAATATTAGATTCTGATTGGAGTGATGAATGTATTGATTTTACAATTATGTATGTTTTTTTTGTACCTTTCATCACGTTTTTGAGTAGTAATAGTGTTTTGAATTTTGACTTCGGCCCCCTTTTGAAAATAAAAATGAATCTAGTTGGTACTTTGGGGGATCAATAGTAAAAAATGTCCAGTGGTTTTCAAAAGCGTCAGGAAAAGCCCAAAAATTAACGGAAAAACGGGAATTTACACGCATAATCAGTTTTCGACAAAATTGATTTTTTTATTTTGCTGTAATTCAAAAAAAAATCATTGTAAATACTTGGAATTTTCACTAAGTCTTTATATTAGCGTTATCTATTTACGATTAAATAAAATAAAAATATTTTAACTTTTTCAAGCTTTTTATAGGCAATTAAAATTTTTGATTTTTCTAAATTTTTTTTTTGAAATGTCGATAAAAAATATTTGACATTCCAAAAAATCTTTAAAATTTAATAAAAGATTTATGATAACTTGTGCTTATTGTAAAAAAAAAAAATCAAAAATCGTTAGTCACAATTTTTGTTTAAAGTTCAAATGTTTACGAAATATGTAAAAATCGGGAAAATTTGCGAAAAATGTTGAAGTTGAAAATTCTTAAAATTGTTGTGAATTATATCTAAGGTTAAAAAACTCAATACAAGGGTTAATATTTTACCCACTTAACATTTTCTTCAAATAACTGTAAAAAAAAACTCCTGCGTCAATATAGAAAACAACTGATGAGCGTATAAAATTTAATTTTTTACAAAATCGCGTAAAATAACGATGTATTATTATTTAAATATAGGTAATTACTAATAATATAATATATCCTACTAATTATCCTAAAGTCTAGACTGACAGATTATCTCCATTCAGAATCGTTTTCCATGTACAATGATACCTGTTATTGCATTCAAATTTAACACATCCACTATAGTGACCTACTATTCATCTCTACTATACAACAGAGCGATACCAACTTGCGCACCCTTTTTAAATTTAAATATGGAAATTGTCTTGCAAATTTGAATTATTTAAAATAGTAAATACGTTAACGGCAAATCAACATTAATATATTACTAGTATTTTTGTTTTGTTGTAGTTTTTGATTCAATAACTCGGGTTAAAATTAATTAGCACCCCTATAAAAAAAATCCTGGCTACGCCACTGCTTTTAAGTCACAATAGCTGTAACAGAAAAAACAAAATAACCGTACATTAAAAATAAATTTCCCTATAAAATAAAAAATCATCATAAAAACAAATTTCTTGACAGACAAAAAGTGCAGTTTATTTTTAGCGTATTGTTGAAATACAAAAATAAAACTATTTTAACTATTAGATAATTGGCTATTTAGCCTATTCAAGTATTGATTTTATTTAAATACCTATAAAATTTATGGCGTAAAATTACGTCATGTAGGAAGTATATGAAAAATTTAGGCGAAAGCTAGGTATTTAAGGAATGGTTACCAAACTAAAATTAGTATGTACCCTAATCTGTGATGTATTGACTATTGGGCCATTAGTTGATATGCGGAAGTATAAAGAGGTATGTCATTTATATTCACTTCTTTGGTTTTAATATACCTATACATATACTCACTAAATAATGTACGATAATAAGTAACCTAATGGAATTTGCATTGACGTAAACAAAATAGTCTGTAATTATTTGCAATTTTCAATTCTCAGATAGTTAGTGCTTTGTAAAAATATGAGGTGATTGTAAAATAATATTTTGAGAATCAAAGATCAAACCACCAACAAAAAAATTGATGTACTATTTAATAATATAACATATTTTATAATATGTATTATATTTATTGTTTTATATAATTTATATATATGTGTAGTGTATGTGTGTGCTTGTACCTAATTTGCACGATGAGGGTTTAGATAAAAATAATATTTCCAAGGGAAGCGAAAAATATTAAATTCATCTTTAATTTGTCCATATTTTATTTCTTGTATTTAGTTACTTCAATTGTTAGGTTAATCTATCAGTATAATAAATGAGGTATTCGAGCCCGTTACGTACCAAATTTGCAGTAAAAAAAAATGATAACACAGCTACACAGCTATACCTAAACCCAAACTTTATATAAGTCTAATTCTCTGGTTTTTAAATTTTAAATATTTATACGATATATATATATACTACATATTAAATATTAAACTATATGTCTGTGTACAATACTAGGAATGAAAAATAAAGGTATAATTTATTATATTTCTAATGACTCATAGATACATCAAATGTCATGCAATGCTATATAGACTCTTCACTCAAATTACTGTTGTCTTTATTACAATTTCACATTATATTGGTATCAGTTATCATCTGATACCATCAGATAATATTATATGTACAAACACTACAAACCTCCTCTTTTATTTGAGGGGGGGGGGTCACTTAACTATTATTGCTTGAATCAACGTCAAATTTATTGGATTTAAATTATTTATAACCTTGTACATTATTCATGCCATTCATGGTATTTTTAAAAAAAGAGCTAAAATCTATAGAATTCAATTGTATTGTATGTGTATCTATGTGTTTTTTTGTATGCAAAAACGTTTTATAATAGAATAAAATGCTTCGATTTTTCACTTCGACATTTTATCTAATAGAAATATAATAAAATTGGTACTCATTGGGAGAATCAAAAGTAAAATATTCCTAGAACTTTACTCAATAATTGAGAAAAACAAAAAAAAATTATAAGAAAATGGGAATTTGCAAAATAAATTTTTTGATTTTGTTTTTTAAGTAAGTATTTACAGTAATATTATGCATACAAGGGCGGATCCAGCATGTATTTACGGTCCGGGCACTTTATAAGAAAAATTATATGATATAGATATAGTCTCCACCCACAAGAAAAAACAATATGATAAAAATGTATGTTTGTTAATATGTATTATTTTTTTTTAACGGGGTTGGCACTTGCATCCAGTGCCCCCCCTGGATCCGCCCTTGTATGTATAGCTATCATTTTCCAATCTTTTTTTACTAAAGTATCTAATGACCCTATAAAAAAGTATTACTTTTCTGAATTAAACGTATTACTTATTTAGGAAATATTTTACAATTGCCAATAATTGTTATATTTCCATATTTAATTCACTAAATGAACGTCGCAAAACATGCGCGCCTCACGTCGCGGCCTGCAGTGTGCTTTGTCTTTTGTCACTCTACGAGTTACATTAGGGCGCCTCCAGAAGTTCAACTGGTGCAATACATGGCGAATAACATATAGCTTAGCGAGTACCTCGCGTCCCCGCTTATATTTAAATTTAGTTTTTCCAAAACATGTTTTAAACCGCTATTTATATGTTTGAAAATGTGTAAGTAACAATTGATTTTTTCATAAAAAAAAAAATATTCGTAATTTTTCAGTTTGAATTGCATTGTTTACAAAAAGACAATAGTATACCGTAGTCCGAGATATTGGTAATTACACTAATAACTAATAAGTAACAAAAAATAACACCAAACGTCCAGAACAATAGTATCAATAAGTATCGTTTATTAGCGTTGGTATAATGACGTCGTGCATTTGCAGGTCGTTAAGTTCACTGTTACTATGTATGATGCCATCATGCAATATTCCATATCGATTATCGATATCTACAAAATATTTTTTTTAATGCACAAAATAAGGAAATTTTATAAAATAAAATAAAAATTGTATACCAAGAAAAATTACTAGTTGTGAAAAATGTAGATTATATAGTTATATATTATATAAATAGTATAATAAAATACGTGATATTATCGTGTAATTATTGAACTATTTACAATAATAATATTTTTTAAATATTACTTTATAGAATTATGTGTTTTTGACCTATTTGCGCGAGCCTTGATATATCTTATATATTCTAATAAAATATATAGTATATATCATATTAGTACCAATCTAACACAAAAAAAAAAAATTTACGTACGACATTCATTTGCGAGTATAAAAATAAATATACATAATATATATTAGAAAAGGCGCACACAACCACACAGGGGAGGACAAAAAAAAAATACATGAATTCCATGGGAATGTATTAATTGTAATTTAATATCATACAATATATAGAATATCATAAATAGATTAGAATTTATAGTTTATAAAATATTTCTGGAATAAAAAATGTTCTTATGATATACAGACATTTATTATACTATAAGGTACAATAACTAAATACTAGTGCAATATACCTATAATATATGCATAGTTATTAAAATTATATAATATTTAGGATTTTTCAATGGGTTAAAAGAGACTAAATATAGTAATTACAAATTCCGTAACTATAGTTTTTTCATTATAAATTATTATAAATATTACCTATATTTAATTAATGGTATTTGGTGGGTATCTAGTGTTTTAAGGTACATTTAGTACTTACATTAAAATATATTAATAATTATTATTTTTATTTTTTATATAACTAAGTACAGGAAAATTTATTATTTGGTCCAATCATTTAATTATCTAATTGCATTCTTCTGAGTGCCTAATCAAATAATTTGCCTTCCTTATTGGAAGTTCATTTGATTACAATAAATACACAGGAAAATTTTTTAACGAAAGACTCGCATTATTTAATAAACAATTAACATTTTTTAAATATTATTTTTACATAATTTTATGATGTTACAAAATAAAATTTTTGAATAAAATACTTTTTTTTCTATTTCCTATCATTAGAGTTTTAAAATGTTTACTTTTTTGTTTCCTTTTATTAGGTACATTTTAAATTTTATATTCCTAGCAGAATATTTTTCAGTAAATTTTAATTCATCTATAAAAATCAAATTTCAATCGATGGTTATTAAGTTTTATAGTTGCAATTATTTAAAGTATACATATTACATGAATGAATGAAATAATGAATCAACATTTTACGGGATACCAATAACTTCACTTTCCTCACTTAACTTTAAATAATAATAACTTATCATTGGAAGTTTGTTTTTTGTATATTGATATATGAAATACTATAAAAAATATTCTACTTCTGACTTCTGAGTATAGAATTAAGTATGTATTATGTTCAGTAGCATTCAAAAAGTAAAATATTTAAATAAATAACCGTAGAAATTTATCATCTATTATACTTCATAGCTTAGGTTTGCTATTATAATATATATACAACGTAAAAATAGGTAACACGATGATTACATTTAAAGTTTTTAATGGTGGATATTTTGTATTTTCATATTTTAACACGATCAAAAGAGTGGGCTGAAGCTTCCATGGTTCATCTTTTGGGTATGTAAGGTCACTGGAAATTAAATAATTATATTTAATGCCAGTTAAAAAATATTGAAAAAAAATCCCTAAAATAATTGGTTTATTTATTGGGTTGTATTACAATATATATTTCATATTACACATAAATATATCAATTTATATTATTATAGTTGTTAAAAAAAAAAAAAAAATTAGTCACGTGATAAATTAATGAGCAGATTATTTAGGTAATTTAGATAATTAGGTCTTGTTTTTTGAATAACTAAAATAAAGTCTTCTAGTAATATTAGTAGACGGTATGTTTTATATCATTTATATCAAAATACAAAACTACCTATATCAACCTAAGTTTATACAAAGTACAATAGTACTAACGAATTGTTCTTCTTTGGTGCTTACTATATAACTCATCAATTATGTAATACTCTATACAGGTAAGTACCACTTAATTGAGTTAAAATAATATCAACTATAGCTTTAAAATAAGTTTTGGTGCGCTTTAAAATTAATAAATATTATTTAGCTGAATAGTTAGATATTTCCCAGTCGCCCAGGAATCAAAAATAGTTATACCTATTATAATAATTAATAAAACTACATACCTATGTCCTATATTGACGCATAGTGTAACCGGTATACCACAAAACTGCAAAATTACCCTGCACCTAGTTGTTTTTGTAAAATGGACACTATCGGGGTATCGGCTAGTCTCATAAAACCAACAGATAGTATACAACTGCAATTGGTTATATTTTTGAGTATAGTATAGTATATTTTAAAATAGTTGATATTAGTTGATAATTTGGTATAGATTTTACATAATATACTAAATTTTAAATAAAAATAATAAATATACACTAAATATTTAGATATTGGACAAATGTTAATGAAATTGATACTGCATTACTGCATATTTAATTTTATTAAAGCATACAGACATCCATTTAAATTTTAAATCCATAATGGTTTTATTTTTAGAAGACCAACATTTTACAAAGAGTTCGATGGGATTTAACCTCTCTCCAAATTCCAGGTCCACACACCCGTTCACGATCAACAATTGGTAGTCTCAATTATATTATTATAAATTATTTAATATTACAATTAAATGTAATCTTTATAGTTAATTTTTAGACTTTTCATTAGGTATAGAGTTATTTCAATTTATATTAAGTATAATAAATAATTTATTTTCTAAATTTGCTTGAACCATTATGGTGAAAATTAGAAAATGTTCCAATACAATTCTGAGCTCTAATTTATTATGATATTGTTTAACTTGTCTATTTAACAATATAAAATAATAAATAATAAAAATAATGACCTTTATTATTATAAATGGTCTACGGATGTCAGCTGCTATAACTACTATTAATATATATAAACGAAAACACAAAATCAGGCATATTAAATAGGCTTTGTTTATTATAATAATACACCGGTGCATTCGAATTGCGTCCCTAAATAATATTTTGTCAGAATTGCGTCCATGGTTTTCTCACGATATATACTAGTTGCGTTCATGGTTTTTCAGCAACTCAGTATGTAATGTTTGGTGATAAACTCGTGGATAATCTCGATTATCGTAAATACTACCTTACAATTTATTGTTGGAAATTAATTTTGTTCATGTCAGCATTAGTCATACTTTGACATTCTATTTGTTCGACAAATCATCATAGTTATGTATATTTTTATTTATATATATTTATTTAACTTTGCAATAGAAAATATTGAAATAATTAATGGATACAAATTCGATTTTCAAAAATGTTTAAATAATAATTTAATACTAGGTATATCAATATATAAAGATGCGTTTTATAGTTTATTAGAAAAAATTAACGATTTGAATAAAAGTGGGAAGGAAAATATGTATATTACTAACCAATTAATCAATTATCAACCAGGACGCAACTCGTACATGTCGCGAGAAAATAGCAGACGCAACTTGGATGTGTTGTGAAAAAATCGCGGATGCAACTCGGATATCACGATGTATATTTTTGTATTTTGGGACGCAATTCATATGCAGCCATTTTATTATAGATATAGATCTAGGTTAGTCTATGGCTAACACATTGTTATTCCGTATACTGTATTAGCCATTAACTGTATTAAGCTACATACGAATTATCTATAATAGAATATATAATATATACAAATGATTTATATTCAGATGGACTTTAATTCACTATTTTATAACATATTTTTGGAAATTTAATAGTATGGAAGGGGCTAAGTAATTAAAACTATAAAAAAAATATAAAAATCTATTTGTCATTTGATTACCATGCACCACACTATACCTATGTAGTACATTGTTATACACCTACGTCTGTTTATCGACATAACAAACGTTTCACTAGCATTTAGAAAATATGTACTTTGAGGCATAATAGTGAAATATGCAATAAATGTTATTATTATTTTTTTAATAATTTAAATTGCTACAATTGTCTTTTATTTAATTCAATTAATTCGAATATATTTCCTAGTAATCAAAAATAAAAACCAAAATAAACTATAAAATAGTTATAACTTCTTTTAAAATATAGGTATTGTATTAAAGCAATGGTAGGAACGGACGTACAGTACGAATTGTTTTCATAAGAATATTTTAATAAAGATAAATATTTTTTTTATATTTACCTATGTAAATAATTATAATAATACTAAAATAATATCAAAGATGGTCAACTATTATATCAAAGTTTTTTAAAACAAATTGTGTTGTATTCGAAAAACTAACTATAGTAATAACCACATTATCAATAGCCGTAAGCGTAATTGAGTAAATTATAATATAGAATACAAAATTAGGTATTGCTAACAATACATCCCATTTCTGTTCGGTATATGATTACATAGCGTTTCCGGAAGGTATTATTGGTAGGTACTAGATTTATACGGTGTTATGAACATTTGTATTTATTTTATAGGTAATATACAAACCGTATTTATGAACGGTATGTTGCGTGACGTTATTTCTATTATATGAGTTTGGTTACTTTTTACTGTTTACTTTTTAAATCACCAAAATTTCGGACTTCAGCAGTGAATATAAAATATTAACTACATTTACCTACGTCATTTATTTTTGTTACTGAACAATTTTGTTTATGGAATATAAGTCGCATGTAAGTAATTATTTCTGTACATTTTTATGTTTAAAATCTGTTAGACTCCGAGTGAAGTAATGAATATATTGATTTAACAATGATGTGTTTTTTTTTATTTTTGTGTCTTTCATTGTTTTTTGGATTAGTAAAAATTCTTCAATTTATAAGACTTTGGTGTGGTTTCAGTTTTTGCTAGCAAAATGGATTTAGTTGGTGTTTCGGGCATCAAAATTCCAACTTCCGGTATTTTTTAATGATCCTGAAAAAAACAAAAAAAAATTCAAGGAAAAACGGAATTTTTAGGCTAAACTAGCATTTTTCAACATTTATTTATTTCTTTATTTTGTTATAGCTCTATAATTTAAGAACGAATAACCATAGAAACTTGAAATTTTTGCCAAGTATTTACATTATCATTTTTTTTTAGCTATTTTTAGATAATTTAATTTTTTTTTTGTTTAACCAAAAAATTATGAAACTTTAATACAAGGTTCCTCATACATTTTTATTAATAGGAATAAAAAAAAGTTGAACGTAAATACATAAAAAAATGTTATAAGCAAGGCTCGGAATTTAAAGCACTAAAAAATACATTTTTAGTGCTTTAATATATACTTAAAAACACTAAAAATAGCACTAAAATTGGTAAATATTCAAAATAAAATGTTCAATAAAATTTTTTTATTTTTTTTATTTTACAAATTTTATTTTTTTCTAGAATGTGATAATAGGTATTTAAAAACTTTAGGTATTTAGTCCAATTTCGAAACGTAAATGTTGACGAATCCGATAATTTAATTTATTGCTCTATGCAGTACAATGCGACTGACATTATTTTAAAAATAACCAATAAGTGGAATAAATTGTCTGATATGTGATCAGTGATAAAAACCGATTGATAATGTAAATACTATTTGAAAATCAAAAAAGGTACATGTTTTCGTTTATTATTTGTATACTATATTTATGGTGACTAGATATAAAAATTTAAAAAAAAGTACATTTTAAAACTTAGCTCCTTCTCTGTCGTAATTGCTCAATGCGTGTACTATAAACCTACAACCTAACCCGTTTTACCCATATTTCCATAGATCTTTCTATAAAAATTGTTTTTGTTTTTTCATCTGATTACTCTATTTATTTTATTATTATTATCAATTATAAAAACCAATTATTTGAAATTATAATGTCAACTCATTTAGTATGTGTCTTTATTATGAAAATACTTTGATATTGAAGAATTTAAAGTAAACTTAAACTAAAGCATAGATTATTTTTCAAAGGTAAAAATACCAAGTGTAAAATTTAAATATATACGATTCAGTATATCTTAAACCATGCTACCAAACAATAAAAATGCTTTAGGTCGAACCATAAAATATAAATTAACAATCAAATTATAAAAACAGTAAAAATACATAAACACGTATTAGCCCATAATAATTTTAAAAAAAGAGTACAATATCATGTACTTAACACTATTGTTAAGGACACTAGGACACACGTCAAAAAAGAGTACTGTCCTACAAAAATAGTACGTCTGGTCACTATAACTATATTGGAGTTGTATTGTTTATTTCCTTTATTTAAATATAAAAATATACCTATAACTCTAGCACTTACAACTCTAATTAGCAAAATAGTTTTAGAATCCGTAAATATGCATAAATTAGCAAATTTTTTTGTAGTTAAAAATTAATATATATTTTTAATGTTTATGCTTCAAAATTGTTAAAAAAATTGTCAACCTTTATTAAAAAATTATATATCTACCAAAAAATCAAATAAATATTTATAAGTTCATATGTTTACGTTATTGCATATTATTGATTTGCAAAATAACTATTTCTCCTCAAACGATTCTTGTTATTTTGTTGTAATTCAAAAATCAATAAGGTAATTACTGTAGATATTTAAAATTTTCACATTTTCAATAATACATTTAATATAAACACAATTATTTTTTTATAGTCATTTAAAATTCAAATTCAAATTTGGCCGAAATTACATATTTTAACGATATTAATTATTTTATTACATAATTCAAAAGCATTATTCGGGTGACTAACTTTTATGACTCTACATATATTATGAATTTTATTATATACCATGAAATGTTGAAAATATATAGATTAATTTTAAGATATTAGCTATTTATACCATGAACTTATTCACACTATTTTACGGTATTTACAGTAAAATGTTATTATAGCTCAATAGTTAATAATAATAATTAACAATAAAATAACATGATGGTAATGGTGGTATAAATATAAATAAATAATAAATAATAAATAATAATTAAATATTAATAACATAATAAATGTTTTCGATAAAAATTAAATCGATCTACTATAATACTAATGGCAAAATAAATTACTTTGATAGAAATGTCAAAATAAAACCATATCATGAAATGTACTTTAAGTATTTGAATACAGATTTAATACATCCATAATCCATTAAAGTGACCCTATCGACACCTACAGTAGCTGCTATACATCAAAGTAGTATCTACTTGTTCACCTTTTTTTATATAAATGGTTTTCAATTTTCAAGCTGAAATAAACGTTGGTACCTATATTATGATTGATAACTTATTATTTATCTGTTGTCAAGTATAATAATGTATTAATGTGTTCATTTACTAAATATATTATACGAATACGGAAAAAACACAGTGATGTGGCGATGGTCGACGGACGCGTGATTACTTCGTCACTTCGATGTGTACACTAGCTTCGCTTTGCAGAACTAGCCACTTTATAGGCGCAACTCAGTATTTTATGAGAAAATATAAGACTTTATAAGAGCTCTTCATGTATTAAAAATATCTACCAAAGAACTAAAGAAGATGCTAACTTTCACACTAAAATAAAATTCATTACAGAAACTATAAAATTGCCTGTTAAAAGTTTCTTGTGAAAGTTACTGTGGAATTAAGTACAAATATATTTAATGATTATTATTACTTATTGTATAGATTATCTGTTTGACCATGAACTTTGAGAAGCATTATTGATCAAAGACATCATATCTTATTTCCTAAATCATCTACTTATTGCGACAACACATAATAAATTGCAGGTTTTGTCACTTTCTTTGTACAAGTTATATTCCGTGTCATGTATATAGCCCGTAAGTACATAATAGGTAACTTTAAATTTTAGTAGGAATTTAAATTATATTTTTATGCTTTACACGTAGGGAGGATTATATATTACCACGAAGAAGCCATGTGTAAGCTGGCGTATAATTATGCCGATATACCTCCTAATAATGTTGTCCTATATTCCTATATACATAAATATAATATGGGATACCTATCTTAGTTTTGTGTGCATAAACCTATAGTCGATTCATTATTTTTATTATGTATTTTTTTTTTTTATTATTTTAATTTGGTCAATATGGGTTAAGAATGTATAATAAATCTGTTGGAGATTTAATTCAAGGACACCGTTACAATGTTGAATGTATTCTAAACGCGTGCCAAATACATTACAGATCAATATTATTTATCTTTTGCGGACCACTAATCACTACATACGTACATATTGTACATAAGTGTTTCACATCACAGCACAAAAAGTCCATACAACAATAATTCCTATTGTAGGCTATCTATAAAATTCGTTGTACGTTACGATGCTCAAATAAATACATTTTACTTTTAATCGTTATTCTATATAGTAATATAGTATACATAGTTTTAGCATTGAATACGTGTGCGGATGTGGCAAGTGGCAGCTATACTGCATATATATATATTATGAAATCAATGGTTTTAGACGTTTTAGTTATTATAAATATTTTTAGCATATTATGTTAGTCGTTTTAAGTGTTTATCGATGTCTTTCGACGTAAGTGCCTACTCGTTTGGTACAATATCGAAAATCGTTAGTTATTTCAAGTTAATGAGTTGACCAGCGTTGAATTTGTCAAAAACAAAACAAAAAATCATCAGACCGTTTTTTTGAAATTCTCACATTAGGTCAAGGTGAACTTTTTCAGAAGCCCGCGGATCGATGGGACGGGATGGGTGGTAAGAATAGTTGCTGCCACCGCCGTCGCGTACGAGGAAAAGCATAAACTGCGCGTATTCGGTCACCCCCGCCGAGCGTAATGCGTATAGAAGAAGTGGATTACGCGGCCGTCTCGGTTGACCCTACTGCCAATCGTGGCGGGTTGAGACGGTGGCGGGGTGTGGTGTCGGGCGCGCCCGTTGGACTTTTCCGCACTACTGAGCTCGGTGTACTAATGTGCAGCCGATGCAAAAATAGTTTTAGATAAATCAAAATATTATATAGTTAACCTAACCGTTTACCGAGCTATATTGTGTTACGGATATCATGCATTACATAATATACCTACATATTATATTACATATTAAAGTGTATTACGTATGTAATATCTTCTACTGTCTCGTCAAAATATCTAATAATAATTATTAATACAAGCATTAAACTAATAACCTGCCGTTTCTGTTCATGATATTGTTTAATTTTCGCTTACTGTGGTGTGACGATATGAGTACATATTGTTTTCAATATAGGTACATAAAAAATATAATGTCAAAAAAAAAACAACAACAGGCAGGTGCGGTTGGAAAAATCCCAACAGTTAATAATACGCGCGCGTGGGTACCACCTATGTCCTATAATATAGTTTATAATCCATATTCTATACCTATTCCGGGCAGTTTAGTACGCGTTCTATATTAGATACTATTGTAGTAATATCATTGATAAATAATACAACAGTACCATTTATTATTTTTTCAACTCTAATGTTATAATTAATAAATATATGTTACAAAAAATTGATCCGAACAATAATAATAATTTACGCATTCTGCTATAATAATCGTTACGTTTCCTTAACGTTGGTGAACTTTTTAAAAATTCGTACGCGATCAATATACATGATTATACGTTTGTACTTTTATACGTACCGATATAGGTTATTATAAAACAGTGTATAGATATTGAATACGCAAATGCAGCACGAATATATGATGCATATGTGTTTGTACCAATGATGATGATGATGATGATGGGTTCAACCAAATCTTCTCTTCTCTTGCAAACGTGCTCCTAATGGGTAATTATCATATTATAATTCGTCGATATAATATAAACTTTGGTCTGGAATTTAAGTGATAATTTAGTCAAACAGTCGGTGGTATTTGATTAAATTAAAAACTATATTCTGTATATTAATATTAAAAAAAAACAGTTCTACATTTGCTTAATTTATTGGTGTCTGTTTACTTATTTATGTCTTAATTTACTGGATATATTATTTTACATTAAAATCTACATGAGTGGTTATTTAGTCTAGTATATTAGCAGAGTCGTAGTGAAAGAGTTAAGTTAGATTATAGATAGTTCAGTTTTGACGGTAGTATTCTAAGTTCTAACTAAGACCCACCATCGCTTATCACCTAGACCTGGTACACGTAAGGATCACGAAGACACGAAGTCATGCCGTTCTGATCTATTTGATTTTAAATAAAATTGTTCTCTTTCAAACATAAACCAATACAGTTTTGTTTAAAATTTACAATTAAAACAACACAACTAAATACTTTTTTAGCTAAATATAATAAAATATAATTGTATTTAAAAATATGTATTTTAATGATTAAAATTATTACGTATAAATAAATAATAAAAATAAATATATTAATATAATATATTATAATAATTATTATGATAATGATATCTTCATAAATATGTTAAAAATTATAATATAGTTTTTGTAGTAAGTTTTATTTTTTATAATTATACCTAGATACTTTATTTATTATTTGGAAAATTTATAACGACACATTTTGTATTTCAAATATCTTCAATGTAAGCTTCATTCTATCGTTGCATTCTATTATTTTTTATATCACAACTCACAAGGTATTTTTAAAATGTTAATTAGTACTTCTAATTTATATGTATAATTTAAGGACATCTAATAACCAGCTTATAAAATTTGTGGAATATATTTATGAAAGCTTTTGATTGAAAAAATAATAGAAGAAAGTCAATTCCGCCGTTGTAACAGCCCAATATTTGGAAATAAATTTTATTTATTTATGAAATGGTCTGTCAAGTAGTCCCAGTATTTTTTTAATCTATTATCATCAGGATAGTTCAACATAAAATCATTTACAAAATATTTTAATATTTCATTTGGGTCCAAAAACAATTTTATTGCAAATTATTTTATTTTTATTATTTTTTCCACAGCTGTGTGTTATAATTTTGATCATTAAAAATCACATTTTTGGGTAAAATTATGTTTAATTAAATTAAAAAAATATTTAGTTCTTGACAGTAAAATCTAGTTGTAAATGTTAAAGAACATTGTACAAGCTGAAAAGGAAATGGTAAGTTTTGGCCGAAAAGTGACACAGGCCAATAAGAGAAGGGTAGGTATACATACATTCAACCAAAAAAGGCATGTTAACGCCTTTTATTTTCGATTCGCCAATCCAATCTATAATTATTCTAATTTATTTTGTAATCAACGGACAGTCGTAACTTCTACTGATTATAAGAATACAAAAATAGACAACTAATCACTAGAACAATCATTTTGATAACTACCGATGCTCGATTTCAATAAGTAGCTTATTTAAAAGAGATTTTAGTGCAGATAACTCTTTAAGACTTTGTCCACAAGTACAGAGAAATCTATTTATTATTCCCAGGCATTAAAGTTCAGTGGTAGATAGTTCAGAACATTTTGGGAAGCTAACAAAGCATATCTATAACACTAAATACGAACATTGAGGTTAGCAAAATGTGAATTTCAACAATAACAAATAGTGTTGTTGGCCATAGGAGTGCAGCGATAGTATAATGAGTGTGAAGCCAGGTGGCAATGTTAAAATAAAATATAAAAATAAAAACTAATAAAACGCACTCAGATAAGTCTCCACGCTGACGATTAACGGTCTAATAAAAATAGTACCAGGTATATAATTATTGATGATCAATAAATCAGAAATTTTGAATAATGTGATGGTTTTTATATTTTACTGAGCTACCTACTACTTGTCAGAGATAACCAAACTCGCAGCAACTTTTAATGACACACCACACAACAGTCGCAACTGCGTAAATATTGTCATTTATTAATTTGTGATACTCACGCAGTCACGCGGTCATTATACTTTATGAATATCATATTAAATATTATCAAGATCAATATTTTACTCATACAATATTATAATATCACACCAACGACTGGTATACAATTAATTTGATTACTACAGCAGTTTCAAATACGTACTCACCAAATATATATAGTAAATAGTAATGTTAATGTATATTAACACCGTTTATTTTTATTATAATAAAATGATTCATAAACGTGCCAAACGTAGTAGGAGCCGCAACGCGCGCAATGTCGCATCCGACGCATCCACGCCCGACGGACTCGTGGGCCGCGGCGGCTTCGATCGCGGTTATCACGTGTGGTTATCACGCGTCGCTCTGTTATCACGTTCGCGGACATGTGCCTCCAAACCGCGAGTTGTCACCACCGCCGCCGCAGGACCCGTCGTTGGACATTTTCTTGCGACTTTTCCACATCCCCGCACGCCCACCAAAGGGGTCGGGGCGGCGCGCACGTCGCACGCACAGACACTCCGCGCGCTCGTGTGACGGCGCTCTTACCCTTTGCGCGCCGCTACGAGTACGCGTTATTATACGCTATTCGCGCGCGCACCGCGTACGGTCTTCGACGCGCCCCGTCGTGGCGTAGGTATTGTCATTTTCCCGCCGCCCTCTTTTCGTCCACCACCGCGCCGTTCCGGGACCGTTCCTATTGAACTGCTGCCGCGATGCCGCCGCTGTACTGCATCAGCCGCCGCTGGCGTGGTCGGCGTGGACATGAAAATGCCGAAATTCAGGTACTTATGCCCATCACCGATTGACCCTGAACGGGGCCTCGACACGTCTGTATGGGAAGTACTTAGATTTTTTTGTTTTTGTTTGTTTTGTTTTGTTTTTGTTTTGTTTTGTTTTACCAAGAAGCGTGTGACACCCTTTCGACGACAAGCGTTGGCAGTGTACGTCACTGTCCTACCGTTCTTTCGACCGGCTGAGTGCTTGTTTGGAGGAAATAACTGTTTGCTAGCAAACGTCGTCGATGACCTACCCAGTATCTACAATAGTAATATTACATTGGGCTAACTGTAATTACATAATATGATTAATATGTATTACGATCGGACCAATCTACCAGATGATTGTCATTGAAACTATATTTATTATGTGTTGTACTGTAGATAGAAAATATAATTTGTACACAATTTGTGTTATACGATCAGGTTTGTTTCTGCGTTTGTTCCTGGTATTTAATCGATTATCATTGATACATCAATGTTCTTGATAGAGCCTAGGAACAGTTTTCAAAATCAGTTGTATTCTGTGTTAGTTTAACTGGAATTTGTTAACTAACGCTATTTTATACTTCACATAATCTTCCTGTGGTCAAGACACTTATTTTTAAGATTATATTTTAGTTACTATAAAATAAAAAATATATACTTTTAGTTAATTTCTAATCGTTTTTTTTTCTCAAGATCATGCTTAAAAAGATAATTTATCTTCATTAATCTCACGTAAAAATTTAGTGTTTTAACTATTCTTTAAAGAAAAGTTAAAATACTTATTTTATATTTAAAAAAAATATTTAATTTGAGGATTTAACAATATTTATTATTTGTATTAATGTTTTTTCATGTTGTGTAATTAAATTATACTTATTTATTTTCAGTAATTGACAGTATCATTTTTGAATAGTAAGACATTTAAACTAAAGCTATATTTATTGTTGGTATTTTGGTGTGAGTATTTAAATTTTATTAAAATTAAATAAATCGTCACAGTATAAAAAAAATTACTTAACTTTTTTAACTGAATGCTTCATTAGTTGTAAACTTTAATATGTTTGTAGCTTTTTTCTCTACATTTGCATCTATTATACTACCATTATCTACATAATTGAAATAGTTTTTCTACATTTATTAAATATAAATTATGTATAATATATAATGTTTGTTTTCTTTAAGTCTTGATAATAGTAAAAATATATACTTACTGTATTTACTAGTGAATTTGTATACTCAATATTTTAACGATACAATATATAGTAGAACACTATATTTTTCCTATTTATGTTAAGCATTCCAAGTCTCCATTTTTAGATTTGTATTATAGTAATAGTTTGGGAATCCTAAGAGTTTAGTGGCATTATTTCACATAGTTTTAATGGATTTAATTTAAAATTAATCCAAGTACAATTTTATCCAAATACTACATTTTATTAACCTACTTCTTTATGTTATTTTAATGTATTTAATTTTTAAAACAATTGTTATCTACACAAATTGCACAGGTTTAATTAAATAAATCTAAATCATTATTTTTTTTTACCTGACTGATATATACAAAATTAATCTGATAAAGGTATTTTTAACTTCTAAGTTATAAAGAATAAGGACCACACTAAATTATAAATTACTTACAATATTTCAAAAATTGGTCAAAAGTAAAAACTCGTTATGTATTAAAATTCTATTAATTTGCTGGTAATTGATATTTTATTTTTGATTTAATATATAGTTGCTAGCTTTTAATTTAAAATGCATAAATACAAATGTCTAGGAGACATTTTCTATTAAATATGTACTAAGTAAGACTATGAGTATATTTTTAAAAATTTTAAATAAGAAGTACAAATCCACAAAAGAATGCAATTGAATGATGTAACCCATCTTATGTAATAAAAAAAATTAACAATTGCACGTTTCCTAAAAAATAATAACTTATAACGTTTTTCTGTTTATTTTTATCTCTGATTGATTGTTTTTAGTTTATTTTACATAGGTAGTTGTTACAATTATGTTGTAAGTTAGTGATTTATTGCTTTTATTTGTAATAATTTATAAATTAATAGAAAAGGTTAAATAATTTTGGAAAGATTTGAATATTTTTTTTATGAAAACTAAGTTTCTTTAAGAAATAAATAAGTAACTTAATATTTGAACATAATATATAGTGTTATAAATATAAATGTTTCAATATTTAAAAAAAAGTTATATTATTATAGTTATGCTTGTTAGTTGAATTTATTAAATTCATCAAACATATTTCTAATATGTTTCATAATTAAATTAATTTTTTTCTTATGTTCTCATGGAATTAGTACCCAGGTCTTAAAGATGCCAGTCTATCATTGGCTTCAAGTACTTATTAACTATGTCAATATTTTTGATACACACATTTTTACATTAAAAAAATAATGTAATATAATGCTTAGTAAATATCGCAACTTAAATAGGGTTTACTTAATATAAAATTAGAGGACATAAATTATTATTTTCATTTTTTATAAACATTAATTAATCTAATAGATACATAATCCATTTTTATGTTATTATACAAATAGTCAACACCTATAATTACTTTGTCATTTAATTTCAAAGGTCATCTGTGTAATATAATATATTTATAAACCCATCTTGTTGATAACTCCATTAGTTAATAGGTTTTATATATAACTAAAAAATTATTTTTAATATTAGTTGTTTACTATTACTTTGTTCAACAACATCAAACCTCTGTCTATAATAATAAATCTAACAAATAACTGAGCAGTTATCATCATAAATAAATTAGGTTTGTATAATTTAGTAACAATTTTTTTTTACTTGATAAAACAGTTATAATAATAATAAAAACAAATGAAGTATATTATTATTAAAGATCTGATTTTGCATAAAACATGTTTATATTTTTATAAAAGATTACATGTAATAAATTAATTTTCATCAATCATACCTAAATAAATAATATTACAAATTGTATTTTGCATATTTTTACATATTTTGGTAAAAGTGGATCTTTTCCATCAAAACACATGTTTATGCATATTATGTACACATTTGTTCCACATCACAAATATTTAAAATATTTTTAAAAATATGCTGCTCGTAAGATTCATTGAATCGCAGAAAATATTGATATTTTTCAAATATACACCTATCACCCACAACAAGCGTTGATGTGAAACAAAGTTTTTCTGCATACTAAATTACAAACATATTGTTACAAACCATCGTCATTATTTAACTGAGATCAATATGGAACATATTATTTTCAGGTACTTATTGTTTTGCCAATAACGAATAAATTTTATATTTTTTCATTACAATCATAAAATATATTGTGTTTAATATTAAAAGTTTATTTATTTTTTCATCATTTATGTTTTGACTATGTAATTTTACAATAAATAAAGGAGGTGCAATAATCAAAAATTATTTTGCTTATGTTTTTAAGTATATATTGGAAACTTTTTAATTAATTATAAATTTAAATATACCCAGTTAAATTGTTTTATAGTTTAAATTTTAAAAATTATTTACTTAAATTGTATTGTCTAAGTGAAATCAATAGTGATATATTTTACAATTATTTTACAATTTTGAATACTTGATATTATTACTTATATACAATAATTAGTATATTATTTTTTACACATACTGGCAATTCCTATGCCCATATAATATGTTAAAAGTATAAAGTATAACTTTAACATTTAAGATTATAATATAGGTACTCATAACTTTCAAAAAATTATGAATGATGCACTTTACAATATCATATTAATAAATTTAATAAGAACTTCTGTTTAGTTTCTTTAAGTTAAGCTTCTGAACTACTAAGATGGATCTCCTTATTAAATTAAAAAGTTATTTTCACTATAGTAACATACTAACATTTAGATTTTATAAAGGAAGAAGATAAATGAAAATATCTGGAACGCCTATATATATGTAATATGTTAAATGCAGTGATCAGAAAGTTCTTTTTAAAAATGAACTAGTTCAATTTCTTGTTCATGTTTTTCAAAATGATCTAGGCCATTGTTAACTAGTTTAAGTTTAAATTCATACAATTTAATTAGGAGTGAATTATATTTTTGAGTAAACATTAAGTGATAATGAATAATACATAATAATAATTTGTCATAATACTGTCATTAACAAAGTATAGCTGTTTATGCTAGCCTACCTTTTGCAGGTGATTTATGTATATTTTTATGAATACTTAATAGGTATTAAATTACTGCATTTTTCTGATGAACAATAATAAAAATAACTCTTCAAAGAAATAGGTAGGTACTCAGTAGTTAGCTCTGCACGACTAATGAGTATTATACGATATTAACGTTTCTTTAATAAAAATATTTTGTATCAACAAATTTAGAAAATATGCTACTACAAAATTTATTACTCCAGTCTCTAATGTATAATTTAAAATATTTTTTGTATGTTGTATACCATAATTATGTAAGTTAATTTGTTAATACCTAGGTATATTAAATACAAACCAAAAACGAATTGAATAGTTTTAGTCTATGATGGTATGGCACAACCCTATAACCGTATTCCATAAGTCCAAAAAGGTTTTAACATTGATTTATGATTGTAAATTATTATTCTATTGTTGATAGAAAAATTTGATGTAAGTATAAGACTGAGGTGTAGACGGTGTAGTCAAGTGTTGTGTTTGATTTTCTTTGTTGATTTTAGATTTGGGCTCTAGATAAGACGTTTGTCTAGGGTCAGGCCCAATATTTAATTTGAGTTTTAATTGGAATTTTCGTTCCCCAAAGTAAAGAACAGATGAGATTTCTTTTCTTAAGTTGAAAGGTAAATTGACAAACTTTTCGACGTTAATTTTGATTTTTTAATTAGATACCAATTTCTATTTTGGTAAGGTGTGATGAAGATTAAATTATGCAACGGTATTATCACTACATTCACTTGCTATATTGTTTTGTCATCATCGTTTGTGGTAATAGTTTATTTTCGGTTTTGGTACATCTGATGAAAATGTGTATTAATATTTGGAGATAAATCGCTTCCCGGGGACTCTTAATTCTTAATAAATTATTAACTTTTGAACAGTTGGTACCAATGCTTCAAAATAGTCTAAATAAATGTGTTCAAATAGTTTATAATTTAATAGAAGAAAAATTAAAACATTAACGTTGTTTAGTATTAAGAAAGTACTTGGCAGTTTTTGACATAATATATTTATGAAAATTGTGTACCTATTAATAGTATCAACGAAAATTGATTAGAACCTAAATACTGAATAGTATTTATCAAACTGAATGAATCCAAAAGGTACTTATTATAAATTTATGATAATATATTGTTCTATTTATTTTAATTTAACTAGACCTGTGAGACGAGTGCATTTTGTACATTTTAATTGAGTTGTTAGACGATATTTTATTTTACCAATATTAGTGTTCAATTATTTTAATATCTATATCTGCCCATTTTAGTAAAAAAAGGCGTTTAATATAATAACCTAAATTTTTCATCAAAACTTCTTTAGATAATAATATTGTTACAAGATAAATTAACATAATTAATAAGAGGTAACAATCCAATACGAAAACGTAGGAAAGAAAAGTATACAGCGTTTCGCGCATGCATACGTAAATGCGTAAAATCGTAAACTTTGGAAAGATATAACTTCCTAAAAATAATGATTTGCGAGAATTTTTGAATTAGACTTTTGTATTCAGTGCTTTAAAATACACGTTTTGGAGAAAAAATCGCGTGGGAACTAAACTGCATTTCTTCTAATATTTATAATTTTGTACATTCTAAAATAGATAAAAAAAATGCTTCGTTATCTGTTAAAGAAAGCGCATTACGAAAAAAATCAATATTAAAACAAAAAAAATAATATTACTATATTATTTTTTTTATAATAATTATAAACCCTACTCGGTGAATTGAGAGTAGTAAAGATAAGAAAAAATATAAATTCATCTAATACCAGTATCTGAAAATATTTAAAATTTCTTAAATATACATTAATATAATAATATATTAAAAACACAGTTTAATTACAATCGTGTTGATTTAATAAACTGTGTATGTAGGTATATAATTATATTTATAAATTAAATTAATTCGGCGATTCCGGGTCGTGTGGTTTACATTTAGATGCCTTAATTTCTTTATTATGTGTTGTACTGAGGTATACACTCCAGGAGATGTGTTGGTAGTTACCTTCAAGAAAGTTTTGCAGACTGTTTTGATTAATAATAAAAAATTTAAAAAATACTTTTACATTACTATAAATAGATCCGTTTAAGTTATACTTGAATTTTAATTTACGTATTTAAAAAAATTACCGTCTGTATAAATTACTTTCTTAAATTACTCTACTATTTAATATTAAAACTATACACTTGATGTCAACAAATATAAATTTAATATCGATATTGTAATGCGCCCGATACGACTGCATTTTTGAATTTTGTATTTTTCTCTAAAAAAAGTCAACCACCAAGTGGTTCTACAAAAATTAAATACCTGGTATTGTACTTGATATATACTTTCTTTATGAGTTGAAAATTCATAGATTTTATATAGTTATTGTGTAGCTAATGTATTATTGCATTGTATATCAAACAAAAACTGCATTGCATCCCTAAATTAATATTTTCATAATGAAAGTAGGATTACTGTCATTCATTAGATACTTTTATTTAAAAAAAATATTGAAGCAATTATAAGGAAAATGAGTGACGGACCATGGATGGTATTATAATACTTGCTTATAGATAATAATTGTCTACTTATGGCTCAGTAATTGTATGTTAGGTTACCTACTTTATCTACATAGTAATGTTAGATAGGATTAAACGGTGGTAGACCAGTATTTCTCGAGCTTTAAACTGATTTCCTTGCAGGCAGTCCTCTAAATTAATATTCAATTTTTTAGGGTTCCCTAAATATATTTTAAAGTATAGACCAGTCGTTCTCAACTATTTTGCGGTTATGGATCGGTAGTTGACTTATTAAGGAGCCTCACTACTGCCGTCAATTTGAGCTCAAAATACGTAAAGTTTTGACAAAATTAAGGTTAGTTTAAGATGTTCGATTTTGGTTCTAAAAAAAATTCTGAACTTGGTAGAAAATTGTCTATAGATCGTACGGAATACTTTGTAAAAATTAAAACTAAAACCGGAATGTTTCATACGATCTACAGACATTTTTCTGCTGAATTTAAATATTTTTTTCAGAATTAAGATCAGACAACATTAACTAACTTTAATTTTGTCAAATCAATAAGTAAGTTGTCGTAAAATTCGTATAGTGAATTTTTATTGTTATCTAATTATTGACATATACATGCGTGTACTCCAGCTGGTACCCGCATCGCATTTCACTTACACTAATAATAATTTATAACTAATACATAGATCTCAGGCGGCTAAGACGAGATTATGAATTGCCTAAATATTGTCCCTTAAATAATAACCGTAGCGAGGCCCCTTAAGTAACATTACGGAGTACGGACCATTTAGGTTTTTACTACAAAAAATCAAAATACTTTTCCTCTTTTTCTTAGATTTATATGTTAAATTAATGAAATTTGTTTAATACATTCTTATAATTGTTGAATTTAGCATGTTATAGGATTATCATGATATATTAGTGACCCTATGTGGTGACCTCAGTGTTTACGTTTTACATATAGGCAACAATTAAGCATAAATATACAACAGTGGCATGTGGTAAGGGCAAGCTATAGGTAAACGACGCATATTACCTGGTCAAAAAGGAATAAATATAAAATACTTACTATATTAATTAATTCTTATTTGAGTACTCAACTAAAATCAATATTTCCGGATTTTTTCGGAAGAAATTAAATAATTTTTTGTTTAGGCAATTTTTTTACAAAAGCGATTGTATTTCAGGTTGTCCGGTCCGTATCGTTATTACGTATTATAGGATGACTAGTTGCGATAGAAATAGATAGCTATGTTTTTATGTAGCGATTGAAAGCGCTGCGCCGAGTACTTATCGATATTTTCAAAAAACTTTATCAATACACTTATATTTTGTAAATACATTTTAAATTGTAATTTTTATCAATAAAATGCCTTTTTAAAATTTAACCAGAGTTTTTCATTTTAGCGCTTGCCTAGTATAAAATATTACCGCACGCCACTGTACAAGTTGTTCGTTAGATATTTCCACCTAAATTGTATATAAATATAGATTTATAAATTATGAGTCGATTAATTGAAAAAGGTAGCATCCAATATCGATGACCTTGATTATATGATTGATTTTATTTTTATAATATATTATTTAATATAAAAATAAAAATTTGATATACACTTTATACTAGGTATACACAGAGTGAGTGAAAATATATCCCCCCTCCATAAGAAAGGCCTATGTATGCCACTAAAGTCGCATACGAAAAACGATTCTGAGGGAAGACAGTCACCTATATTATTAGCATATTTATTTATATAGTGTAGTAATTTATTTTAGATAGGTACTTATTAGTTATACGGTAAGTTGAATTAATCTTTGTCGAAGATATTGAAAGTGTCATTGTATGTATAAAATACAATACTACATTATTAGTTATACTAGGTTTTTATATATTTTTACTCATTAAACTTTTATTTTTAACTATCCATGAATAATATTTTTAAATTAGGTACAACAAAAACTAAAATAGATATTATTTCTTTAAATATATAATTTCATCCAAACTTGAACTTAAAAAATTGTGTTTATCTAATTTTAGATTTTTTGGTTACTGTATATAGATTAATTTTAAGAAAATTGTTATTGAATTTTCAAACTTTGGCTATACAATATTATAGTATATAATATATATAGTATTTTTAACTACAACATTTTGTATCTAATTTTAATTTTGTTAATAGTCTTTCAATAGAAAAATAATGACATTTTCATGGTACGTCTATTAAATATAAATTGTTCTAAAAGAGGCGAAATATTTTGCAAAATAAATTTCATCATGCTAATATAAACATTAGATAACATTTAGATATCTAAGGATATTCGTTATTGAGTTAGACCAAAAAAACCAAATCGATTTTATCGAATACGATTTGATATAAAAATTCCTATTTTACCTAATTTTTATTAATAATTAATAATTAGTATTGTATTAATATTGAATCTTAGACTACTCTATGTAGTATTCATTCATAAAATTGTAAACTCCTTTCTTCATCACTATATTATATATGATTTGTATATCTTCATTTTATGAACGAACGAGCTTGATTACGTGTATGGTCATATGGATAATGTTTGAGTTACAACTACTAAATTTCCAAGAATGATATTTATGTGATTAAAATTTGTTTCACTTTTTGATCTAGCTAACTTATTTTTCATACTAATATGAAACTTAAAAATTAAAATTAAGTGTTTAATAAAATTAGAAAATCAATGAAATTACTCAATACTATGCTGCTAGTCATACGCTAACTGATATATTTTATATTTGGTCAATTTTCACTTAATTTAATTTTTTTTATTAAAAAATGACTATTATTGAAAATTTAAAAACTAAATTGCTTAAAAAAATTTTTTTTTAATTTTTGAATCTTCGAGAAAAAAAATTAAAACTTGTCATTCAATTAGAGTATTATTACTAATTTTTGTAAAAATACCGCATTTAAATTTGTTACAGATTTTCATGGAGATACATGACTCTAGGACATACTATATATTTTACATACAATTTGAGAAACGAAAAACGAATTGATGTTTTCACTAACTATTTCAACTTTCGAAATCATATAGTATTTTTTTTATAGGTATATTATTAAATCATATTATGTACAATAAAACTGCATACAATTTGTGAATCACGAAAAATTCACAGTGAATTTATAGTGATGTAGCTATGTAGTTATATCTATATACACAACACACGAAAGTTATACGTATCTATGCTCAAATCGTGAACATTTTGAAATGTTTCGATGTATTATCTGGGATTTTGAAAATTAAAAATACATCAATAATAATGGAATTTACAATGAAATATATAGATAGATATACTGTTATTGTTTTTAATAATTACTTAAAAGAAAAAGAAGTATACATTATTATGATATTATTTTTGCAGATGTTAATTAATCAGTTCAATTCAATAAGAACTATTTTAACATTAAAAATGTTGAAATGTATTATAATTATAACACAAATTTAAAGAACGATATACTTATATTAAAAAAAAAAATCAACTTTAACTGATGCAATCTTATTTAAGGTAGTTAAATGCCGTTGTTATGAATTTTTTATAGATAGGTATTTAATTAACTTTATGATCTAAGCTCGCGAAGTTTAGTTTATCACATATGAAGAAATGGGTTTTTTTATGGAATGAGTGTTTTATGGCGAACATAGAGTAAAATACTTAAATTAAATTTAACATAAATTGTACGAAGTAATCGTAAAAATGATTACGAATGAAGTTTCTGGATGGTAATGAGTTATTATGACTATTGACCTAAGATCCGTTCTAAATATCAAAAATAGTAAATCCAAGAGTTCAAAATTTGATCAAAATTTCTTTTAAAATTAAAAAAAAAAACAAACAAACACTTTTCAATTATTTTAAGTACATACCTATTAAACATGCTAAAAAATAACACAACTACATTTATTTATATGGTAACAATAAAGTTGTACAAGTATATTACTAAAACTTATGTAATAAAATACGCTTTTGACTTATCGAAATTTTAAATGTCGGAATCTTGACTCAGATCCCTTTAAACCACATCTTTTATAACTTGTGCTACTCGGTTAAAGGCAAAGTTAGTAAGTGGTAAATATGTACAAAATTATTTGTGTTTACCATAAACTAACGTTAAATACGTCTTAGTTGTAAATTAGTTTTGCAGAGGAGGAGAGGGTGGAGGGCAGATCAATTAATAAAGCGCGCATAGAGGTAATAAAATAGAAAAATTGAAATATTCGGTTTTAAATTTTATTTTACGTTTGAGTATTCTGTATTTTTTATTAATTATTTACAAAAAATATTCTTTGACAAGAAAAATCAATATTTTGAACAATATTATACATTAATATAAATTATCTAAATTTAATAGCTAAAAATTGTATTCCTAATTAAACCCGTGATGATATTATCAGTCGATACTTAGCTACTCGTGTGTGAACAAGGGCATATTAATAAACTATAATAATATAATATACATTATTATTATTAATAATTATATATATTATATATATTTTTGAATATACAATTAGCGTTTCGTATATTATAATAGTTGATATTACTCTTATAACTTCAATACTGTATAAAATATTTCAAGTTAAGATTTTTTTTAATATATTACGAATTTTATTATTACAAGATTTTTTGCAATAATACTTTCAAATTACAATACTTCTATCTTTTGTTGTACGTTCACGTTCGTGGTGATGTAGGTAATAATAATATAATACGTTACACAAACCTCGATTATACCACTTACTACTTGGTGTCCACCATATAGTGATATTATACCGATATTACTTCAGTATGTACAAGTAGGTACATTTATTTTTGCGATGTTGACGAAAATTTACTGAACCAAAAATGTTAATTTAGTCTGAAATATTTATACAATATTTTCATAGAGGAAATATTATTAAAAAATAAGGTTAAGATAGAAATATATATACACCCCTATGCACTTGGAAGTGCAACATTATCAGATATCGATTCAACCAATTGCCAATCCAACAAATTCGTTGGTAAATTATTGAGATAAGTACAGGTTTTATCTTATTCCCTCATCGTCTCTCTCCGTGCATACTCCATTGAAAACAGTTTATAGTTTTATACCATTTATTCAATATGCTTATTATTTCTGATATAGTTGAATAATGTTTATACATTATACTATTTGGCAATGTAGTTAATTTTCACATTTCTTTGAGATTCTAGGAATTATACAGTTTGGGTATTCATCAAGATTGAGCCTTAAAATTGATAAAATTGTTACAAAAATTATATAACGTTTGTGTAAGTAATCTACAAGTATAATGTTAAAAATATTTTTTTTGCCAAATACTATCAGCAAATGACTAATCCGAAATAATTAAGTTAAAACGACGGTCCACTAAAATACAAAATATCAAAAATATATAGGTACCCAGAAACGTAATAACGTTAATGCTCTGCTCGGAAATTAAAATTAGTATAAAAATAAAACATTGTTTAAATATGGTCTTTTGGTGTATTATACCCTTTGCATTACTTAAAACTAGTAAGTAGCAATATTCTAACCGATTAGAATAATATATTGCCAATATATACAAGGTGATTTTTAAATATAAACAATTATTCTCTGTAAAATTATTAATATATTTTTTTAGATAATTTGTAATTAAAAAACATAGATTTTGAAAAAAAAATACTTTTTAACAGATGCTGAGCGAAACGATGAATTTATTGGTTTATTTATTATGTGTGTGTTTTTTTATGTAGCAAAATCTAAACTCCTTTTGGAATAGTAAAAATTAAATGTTTCAACTTTTAATTTTTAAGGTAGTCTTTGATAGATAGTTGGTACTTTAGAAGGAAAAATTTTTTCAAAAAATTAAGAAAAATAGAAATTTTTACACAAAACCGTTTTCAACAAAAATGATTTAGATTGATTTTCCTTTTGAGAAGCAAATGAATGTCTATGAATATACTAAGTAGAGTCAAACTATATAATTGATTTTCAATAATAGAATATAATATTAAATATGTCTTGATATTTATATACTTACTTCAGACTAAAGATGTTTCTTTTAGTTGACTGCTTTTGTTATTGTTGTAGGTTAAATTGAGTATATTTTCAATAATGTTTAAAATTAGGAAATATATCCTCCAAACAACATATTAATGCATGCAGTCACTATTTTTTAGTCTTCTATATTAGATTACCATAACTCAAATTTTCCTTTTAATTTGAATGTACATTATATGTATGAGATTTAATTTAAATTATCTTGATAAAAGTCATGAGCCGGTTTAACATCATAAAATGTTCAACTGAATACTTTAGAAAGTAAAAAAGAAGACAATTTATAAACTACTACTCTCTCGTTTGCTCCAATTATGAATATTGTCTTTTGGTTTGGATTAATAATTCGTATAAGCTTGAAAAAGCTATAGAATAAAATATTTTGGTTTATCTGATTTAATTTAATGTTATTAGACCCGTCCACGGATCATACCAAAATATATTTAAATTATCTCCACTTAACGATTGACGTTTGTTTTTGCTTTCTCAATGCTTACATAAATTATTATTAGGTGTTATTGATTGTCCAGAAATACTTTCTCTTATCAAAATAATTCCCTAAATATAAGAGATCCAAAACCGTTTTTCAACAAAAATTACAATTTAATGTTTATATTGTATTTGATCTAATTATTTTAGCCATAAACATAGGTTGTAATATTAATAATTTATGTATTATGTACTTACTATGATTTAAAATTATCAAAGAATAAAGGAGATTAGGTATGTTAGTATTTTGTCGTTATTATCTATGTAGGTAGCAATTTTATTTCATGGTTGGTCCGATGTTCGTACAACATTCTAGCACACCGTCATCGTTAGGTATCAATAAATTAAAATATTTTACAATAAAATAATAATAATAACCAATATAAAATAAGTTAATTAGTTAACCACTCAAATTTATAATAAATAATGTTAAAATAAAAATCAATAAGAGGAGGAAAAATTAAATATTTGAACCCCATCCTTCCCATATTTTAGGAAAACTAAAAGAATTATAATCTTATTCGTCATTTTTTTATGCATTATTTTCCAGGTTTTTGATTAGTGAATCCAATCAAGTGGTAGCTAAGTAACTACCAGTCTTTATTATACATCGCTATCTTCCGATCATCTATTACAGTAATTGAAGGTATTTACGTATCTACTAACATCAGAAGTCTATAATCAATACTTTCCAAACTCTTCAACTATGGTGCATCACGTTTATTCCAATCTGAAGAGTGCATTGTGAGTATATTATATATAATAATTAATAATATATTTTATTACGTCCCCATCGACAATTACGACTAATGAGCTACGACAATTATATTATACATATGTAAGATTATGTATATGATATATTATATTAGTATTATACTATTATAAAAGAGTGTGTATAGTGTATATTGTAAATTGGCAAACGTTAATTGTTTTTTTTGTTTATCAGTGGAGACAGTGAAGTGTAAACATTGTTTATTATAATATTATGATTAGGTATAATGTATATTGATGAATATTGTCCGTCTGCTGTTATCAATACAGGTTAAATAATAACCCATGATTAAAGTAATCTGAAATGATCAACATCTATTTCAAAAGTCAAAATCTATTTATGTATTGTTCATTGTTAAGATCAGTGTTCCATTCTGACCGTATTAATTTAGGTTTCTGAACTTAATGATCTAATAAAATTATTAAAAATACACGCCAATATAATCTTGTATAATCATTATTTATTAATAATTTAAATTATTAATTGTCATATTATTATATAAAATACCGATAAACATCAACTATAAATTTATTCAAAATATATTTTTATTAATACAAAATAAGAAGAAAAATAGAGAATAATTCTCTGCTATTTATTAGGTTTCGACTTTGAGTGTACCTCGTTATTGAGTAGGTCATTGTAATAAAAAATCATAAATTAAAAAGCACTATGCTGATGAAAATAAAGTCCAACAATATTAGAGAGTGCTCCAATTATGCCTGAAAAATGCGTTGTATATGTTTAAATATTTCAATGTGTCTGTTATGACTGTGCTGCTAAATTCATAAAGGTATTTTCTGTATAGTCCGCCACTAAATTATAATTTGAATATACAATCAGTCTGTAGGTATATTTTTAATATACATTAATTATTAGTTATTATAATAAATTAATAACTATTGTTATAAGTTAACATTTTGATTTGTCAAGAAACAAATAAATGATAACAAAATTCATTGAATTATTATCAACTACAGTCTATAAGTTCTGTATACATTTCAAACGAATAGTTTTATTTTTTGCTGACGGGGCGATGTGGCAAATTATTTTATGGTAAAACTGCAAGTGGTGTTGGTAAAAACAATGACGAAAAAACGGACAATATTCGCGATTAACGAATCTAAGTGAAAACGGTGTCTTTGTTAGGAAGAATATTTTATCATTTATTTCTATTAATATGGGTTATTTATTTTTCTGTTAGTATTAAAAGTTTAAGTTGAATTTATTTTTGCCAAAACATATCGAGTTATATATAATTATATGTATACAATTATTTCATCTCATATCATTAACTTATAAGTCATTACTTGCAAGTAACATGTTATTTTGTTGTATTATAGTTTATAATTCTAACTAAAGTGGTTAGAATAAAATCTTCGGAATAAATAAATTAAAATTAGTCTAAACATTTTGAAAATGTCTTTATGTACCTATATAAAATAATAATTTATACGTAGATAATTCGAACAGTTTAAAGTCCCTAGGGTTAATATTGTTTAAATCACAACAAATAAATATAAAATTGCTAATAGAAGAATAAAAATTAGTTTTCGTTTAAATGTTCAATTTTGTCAAAACTTCAAACGTCTCAAAAAAATGTAAATATGCATTTTTGATATTATTAGATTACTGTATAAAAAACTAAATATGGACCATGTCTTAAATTATCAAACGGTATTACCTACTCAAATTGAAAAGTTTATGATATTTTTTTACTACAAAATAGTTTTAAAACTTTTATAATTTTGACTTTTATAAAAAAAAAAATTGTGATTCTGATTTATACTTTTTATTACTCCTAATAGTGACATCAGATGCGTAAAAAACAATATTGTAAAATCAATTTAATCATCATCACTCATAATTTAAAATTTTTTTAATTTAGGCAAATTTAATAATATTTCTAGTACAGAAAATACTATACAAATTATGTTACAATCTTATCTCAAAAAATATATTTTTTGGTTCTTAAAATGTTGGGTCAATAATTATGAAATAGTAAAATTCTTAAAATTAGAAAACATGTGTATAGGTAAGATACTTACAACAAAATATCACTGTAACTACATAAAAATATTTACTAAGAACTTTTATTCTACTCACGTTGTCATAAAATAGATTTATTCTTAACTCAGCAATAAATTTATAAAGGAAAACAAAAATATATAAATGCAATAATTTCTGAGCTTTATATATTGTATTTATTAAGCACCTAATTCTGCACAGTCACGTTATAGTGTATCGAAATAAGGATACGGTTTATAACGCATTTATAAACGGTTTGTAGACTTGTATAGTGGTTACAATGCTGCGTATGTTATTAATAGATTAAATATTAAAACATATTTTTCACTCAATTAAGATTTGAAATGTTGAATTATTGTAACACATACGTGTACATATTGCGTTGATGTATTTTTATTAAAATTAAGTACCGCGGGCTAACTTCCTATAAACCAATTATTTATGACACGTAAACTGTTTTCTATATTGTGTGTAGGAGGAAAATGACCTTTCCTTCATACAAGACCCTTTTATATCCCTATTTTAACTGGATGGTGTTTATTTTTAGCTCAATAAAACTAAGTGGTAATTGTCGTTAAATTCATCAAGGTTAATCGAATGAATTTGCAATATCAGAGCTAAAAAAAAAAGGACAGGTGAAGTGCTGCTGACGAATGAATGAATAGTACTCGTCTATAAATCTTACGCAGTCATATTGGTATACGACGTGCTGGCATCCAGTGGCGTAGTTAGGATTATATAAATAGGGGGTCTAGGTTAAAATAGCGAAACAATTAACCGCGAATGTAAAAATCGCGAATTGATAATAGCGAATTTTAAAATAAGCGATTATGCATAATAGCGAAACAGCAGATTTTTATAATTTCTTTTTCAAATACTATATAAAACATATAAAACTATAACTTAATAACTTATTTTTACCTGTAATTTCTGGCCCAATAAATTAATATATACCCAGTACCCACGGACGTATCGGGTTATCGTCAATGTGCTATTTTAGTTACTATTATAACTATTTTAATATTGGAAATATACCGAGATAATATTGTCAATCGTATTATATTTGAGCTAAGACAAGTTAATACAGTTGTAGTTTAGCAGTGCGTCAATGTGTAGTTTGTAAATTCTTTAGGAGGAAACCATCTTACTATATGGAAATGTATTGACGGAATAAAGAAAATTCAAAATTTAGAAGAATTGAAACGAGAACAGTATAATGCTGGAGAACAACCACGGAAAAAAAAAGTACAAGGACTGTGCTAAAAGACTTCATTTGTTAATTACAAATTATAATACTAATAATAATAATAACTTTTTAAATGGTGATGTAGCATATAATTTGTCACTAACCTAATTGTTTTTTTAAAAATTATTTTCACTAACTAAATGCCTAATCGTAATTTTCGCTCATTTTTAAAATTCGTTGTTTTTATTTTCTCCATTATTATTTCGCGAATTTACATTCGCGGTTATTGTTTCGCTATTTTGGCCGGATACCATAAATAGGGGTGGGAGGGACTAGTAAATACAAATTAGGTACAGTAACACATTTTTTTTAAATTAGAAATTATCATAATAATATATTATGTAATTCTAAACTTAATACAACACATTGTATACGTAAATAAATAGTACCTATAGTATTATTTTATGTTAAATACAAATGTCTAATTATTAGATATATAATACATTAAATTATACTATTTATTTTTATTGTTATTTATTATTCGGTCGAAATATTTAATCGCATTCTTTTCTGTACCTTAATGAATAATAATTTGACTATAATAAAAAATATATATCATATAGGGTAATATGTCTTACTTAGAGTACTCAAGTACTTTTAAAAATATTAAGGTTTTTAAAAATTTAAAAATAACATTTTTCAAAAAATAAAAAAAAATTTTTTATTATTTTCACCATTTTAACAACAATTTAATATTAATAATATCACAAATGCGATATTTTTGGCAAAAATTAAATCAACTTACTAAAACACCTAGTAGAATAAATAACTTTAATAATGATTTAAAAAAATATCATGAAATATACAATATACTTATTGATAAAGGCTGTTAGACCCATAGTTAACAAATTGTGTCCCCCACAAAATTTTTCGTACACGATTTTTGTCTAAATGGATAAAAGTGGGGTACACGAACTGTTTTATGAAGTTTCACACAATAATTTGTGTGCTGATAAATTCAAATCTATACAAAATTATACTAAAAAAATCCTGTGATATCACTCTGACTCTATTGTAGTTTTGATGTTTTGAATGTATCAAGTAATTGATTTTAGGTCATTCTGTTGCATGTGTCAAAACACATTATAAAACCAATTTAAATCTAACAAACATGGATTCTGCTCTAATACCTATATAATACAAAGGTAATCAAGATGATAGACAATTTTAATTGGGTTATTTAAGTCAAATAAACGCGAAGTATGCGATGTTGATAATATAGTTAATATATTGTGGTTTATCTAAATATAACCCCTTAAGTTTAAAGTGTAAAGTCAGTACAGGGAATTGTGTATTAGTACTAACTAAACTTAGTTAAAAAAGAAATTAGTTTAATTTTTTTAATTACCACACCTGGGTCACGTATTATAGTGATTGTGCAACTTTAAATTATTTTAAAGATTAATTAACTATTTTATTAAACATTCTTCCTACTTAACAGATATTGCAATGGTTAGGAAATAACATGTTCGTGTTTACTAAGTTGTTAAATCAATAAATATTTATTGATTTATTTTTTATTGAAAATCATTATTGTATATAGGGTGTTATATACGAATATGTACATTGTGGTGATAAAACAAAAAAACCATACATTTTATTTTAATCATAGTTATTGGTTATAGTCTTATAGTTTTGTAAAAGACCATTTGGCCATAAATTATTGAAAAAATCGTTTTGTGTGAGAAAGAATCTCCGACATTACAGTCATAAAACCTTATACTAAATTAAAACACGGTATAGAAGAAAATATTTACTATGCTATAAAGTTTTTATTTCTTTAATAAAATTAATTCAAAAAGAAGTTATTACATGAACTTTGTTATTTTTATATTTTTAAAATTTAAAAACTGATCTTGTAGGTACGTATTTATAACGCAGCGATACATCAAGTGTATTGTTTTATTTATTATGTATTAGTTTTATTTTTTTAACTTACTTTGATAATGGTTTGAGTGGTTCTTTTATGCAAAATCCAACATTGGGGTATTTAAATAGGATCACTTCTATGTTCTTTTAACTTTGTATTTAAAACTTAAAATTTTAACTTCTCTCATAATTTCACTAAAATTGCCTATATTAAACTCCTTAAAACTAGTGTTTAAAACTAGCTTCCTTACTCAAATTAAAAAAAGCTTAAGTCGTTACAATGCTAATTTAAACTAATTAAGTTAAACAGTTTTAAGTTATTTGCTGGTTAATACTTTTTGAAATCATATGCTGTGACTTATGGATTCTGACACAAAATATATAACATATTAAAACCGGGCAGTGGTCGGTATAGATAGATACGTTATACGGTATAGATTAAACACTGATAACAGTACCAATGAAACATATTAGAATGTCTTGTTTAAAAATTTTGAACATTAGTGCAGCTAGTTTTTTATGCAGGTGAAAAGTATTCCGATTTCTATTTGAAACCATTGTATGATAACAATAAGACATCGTGTTTAATAATAATTTAGATAAATCGTATTTCAAATATTTCGTTGCTGAGTCCTAGTGTAAATGTAATATATTATACTTAATTTTGTATAAAATATCATGACATCATGTTATAACTTGTATGTGAATACATGAATAAAAACGCGTAAACGATAGAAATATATTATATCATATTATTAGATAAAACAAATTTATAGGAATTAAAAGCATTATTACTTAATTCCGATAAAATAAAAAATTACATGAGATTTAAGATATTTTGAATTAAATTATTATTTATTAGCATTGCTAGTAGGTATATATTATAATGTATCGTGTTGTCGTACAATAAAGGTGTTGCCAATGAGTTTTTGACACACAGCCAAACCGTTCAAAGTCAAATGAACACATTCAAAACAAAAAATAACACACTTATTTTTAAATATTCATACAATAATTAGCTTTTGCTGAATTTAAAATCTAGTTTATAAATTAGTGTCATTTTTACATATGAACGTTGTTCAATATTTGTATTGCGGGCTTATAAGAAGACAACAAAAAATGATAAATGAGCCACATGTGTATATAGTATCCTAAAAATAAAAAATTAGTTCTATAGTAGGTATTGAACACCTATAATATTTTCTTAATAATAATATTAGCGTTACTATGTTATAGTTCGTTTTAGAATGCAATTTTAACTATAGTTGAGAGTTCATGTCTTAGCTCGGGGTCTGGGTTTCTTATATAGATTCTAATTATATTCTGAAACGCGTGTGAATAATATTATACACAGAAGATTTTCATACTATGAATTACCTAATTATATTAATTAATAAAATGTGTTTACTATGTTAATATTACATGTACCATGTCAGTAATTTATCTTATTATGTTATGTATTTTTTTAATATTGAAAAATAATTTTAATGAATACCATACCTAATTAGAATCATTATTCAACATCTCATTTATTATATAATATTTGATGTAAATCGTAAAACTATTTTTAAGTTTGTAATAACTGCCAAATAAAATAAACAATAATATATTTAACCGTTTGAATTTCTAATTTCTAATTTTATAATTTGTGCGAAATCTTTTAATCAATAATAATTGTTCAAGTTTTTTGTGAGTCTTGTTGTGTCATTAGGAATTAGAAAAAAATTTTTTAACAATAGGTATTTATATTAAAAATTGATTTTAAATATGTCACAATAATTGTTTACAAATAACAACACTGTGTAGTTTTTAAATAGTGGCTGTGGTCTAGAGGAGTGGTCGATCGTCAGTTTGAACTCATTTGAAACTTATGCCAGTTAGTGGTTCAAAATAAAACGCCATTTAAGACTCAAGTTAGATAAATCGTATGTGCCTCTATTATAAATAGTTAGGTACGTAAACAATTATTCTTTTGCCTGAGGCTCATGATTTTAAATTTAATATTATAATTGTTGTGGAACCTAACCATGAATTTTGGAACATGAGTTAGGTGATCGACTCATAAGATACTTTGACGTTACGGGAATGAGGATAATTTATTGGGCTCCCCGGAGTCGAACATGTAATTTGATACATTTCCATTAATATGCAAGTCTACTCCACATTTTATTTTTTGAAATTGAAGTTTTATTTTAGTGATATACTATTACGAAACGTACTTATATCATTTCTTAGCATCAAATTGACTGAAAACTAATCACATACAATAAAGATATAAAACTGATTTGTGAACTTTTTATAAAATAAATTATAGTAGGTGTATTCATATTCTAGATTTTCAAATTGTATACTAATTATAATTTAATTTTCCAGTTTTCTGATAGCACAAAATGCATTCTAAACAATATTAATCATTAAACTATTTTAGGTATTTATTTAATTTTAAGCGCAAATTGCAAATAATACCGAGTAAATACCTACTATCGCCTACTTTATACTTAGATTTATTTTATGCAATACCTTTCTAAGATTCATAGCATATTAGCATCGACCTACAAGGTCATTATTTATTAGCATTTAAAACGTTTGACGGATATGATTTTTCATTTGAAGTTATCTTATCTTACGGTACATTTTTTCTTCAGCTTATGAATTAAAATAAATGTCTAATGTTTTATAGTTATTTATAGTATAAAAATGAAATATTATATTTATAGATTGTATAGATGTTATTATACTATCTCATTTTATACAGCTATATACACACCAAAACATTTTTTTTTTTTTTTATTGAAACAAAATAATTTATGTTAAGATTTAAATGAATCTATTTAGGTATTTGCACGATTTTTATTTAAATCATTACAATTTAATATAATTTAATTTATAATAGTTTAAAATATAATAATTTTATAATGCTTGCATTGAATAATTATAATCGTTTAATAAATAATATCGAATTTGGCTGAATTAATATTGGTTAATTTTATTTTTTTCTAAAGGTTATCGTTGTACTTATAAATTAATTTTTATCACGTTTCGTATCACGTTTTTTTTTCTTTTGTAGTAGTAGTAGTAGGTTTATATAATCAATCCAACGGTGTATTAATTAAATACGTTTGCTATTTACAGATTGTATAATATGTGCATAATGTATTATTCATGCAGGTAGGTCGATATTGCAATTTCTGTTCATTTTTTAAACTGTTTGTAAAATTTTATCATTTTTAAATTTCCAATCAATATACAGTGATGCTTCATGAAACTACTTTTGTGCTTTTTACTGTCTGGCTATTGTAAAAGTACACAATGTAAAATCAATTGCTCCGTCGCGACAGCTGTGAATCTAAAAGTATAATGAAATTCATTTTATTCTTTTTTTTTGTTCGTGTAGGTGGTTCTTGGAAAGATTATTTTTTTTGTTTTTGTCATTAACATTAACTATCTACTAATTCTGATTGTATTACTGGCAATTTCTGAGGATCGGTATCAACATATCTGTTTAGTAGGTATGTATATTAAACAATTTTAGGAAAACGTTTCGTTATAATTTCCATGACACGTTTTATTCTAATACACGATTGTCAACACATTATAAGTACTAATTACCAATTAGTACTTATCTACTATAATCGAGTATGGAAAAATTTTTTCTAAGATCTTGTAGATGTATAACAATTTTAGTTTATTAAATTATATAAATGTAATTTTACTTTGACTATAACGTTGACGTTTTTTGTTAAAACTCGTTAGAACAATAAAATGTGATTTCACATTTAATTTTATTATTTATGATATATTTGTTGTGTTATATGCTACAAACATAAATATTACGAATGTTTATGTGACTTCTTAAGACTCTTAATATTTAATCAATTCGTTTATACAAAAATTTACAATAATGAAAAAATCATATGTTAATAATTACATTGGCATGCTAATACGTCCCATAATAAAATGTATAGTTACACTTTTATTAAAATAATACATATTAAGTACTGACTTTTTAAATTCTTAATTCTATTAATTTATATTAAGGTCACCAAGGTTTTTTTTAACTAATACTCAATCTCTAAAATGAATCTTCAATAATTATGTAAAATAATATTATTCTTACCTGTTGACCTTTTGCGAATACTTTATTAAAATAATAAAATATTTAAAATATATTGATTAAATATGTGCTATATATTTATCCTAAGTATATACATTATATTTTCTGTGTGGCTATAATTCTCAATTGAAATTCGGTGAATTCTGCTTACTTGGCTTATAATATTATCTGTTATAGGCATGTTTAAACTGGTTGAGTGTATTATAATACAACAAATTGCGTGACGAAAACGATAATTCCGTACAAATTTAATTCATTTTAATTATTTCAACTAGAATAAATAATTAAACCTAATAACCCTAGCAGGCGCAGAACCGACTAAAACACACTACTACTAATAATAAAATAATCAATTATTTTTAGATTATAGTTTGTTGAACATTTATCTTATAGCTATATTAAATGGTTTAAAGTACATTAGTAAGTTACAATATATTATTATATTTACAATACAATATGTTATACAAGTTTAATGGAGATTCATATTATAATATTGGTAGGTACGCATTTTTGATGTTGTACATTTATTCATTTATTTGTTCTTGGCTTTTCTAACTTAAATATACTTAAGCTATAAAATTCCAGATCTTCACCGTGCGGATGTTTTACTTATCCCAGAAACCGTGTTGAAAATTCGTGAACCAAAAATGATATAATATTATGATTTCTCGTTTAAATATGTACCTCGTAACATAATTTTATTTCCTCGATTATATAGAATATATAAATAATACAGTATAGGTACACAAGAATATTACTACATGGAGAACGAGATTAAATTCCATCATACAATTTATTATTATTATTGCTTCCGTGGTTCAACTCGTGATACCTGTTCCGTTTGATCAATAATTTTAATCAAATTCTTATATATCATAATGAAAATGATTGTTGTCTAAATATTTCTACTATTGTGGGTTTTTTTCGAACAGTGTTATTCATGGGTATCTAGATGAAAGTGCGCTAATCACCGTTTTTATTTTTTAATTGGCCACCACAGTTGATGTGGAGGTCATTGGTTTTTTTCACGTACCTACTGCCGATTTCTATCGAAAGCAATTTCATTTTTCGCTTTGACCTTCGTAGTAATTTAGTTATATTCAGTGTTTTTGACCATACTCAACAGATTTTTTCGACATTAATTCATAAATGTCTGTCAGTAAATTTCTGTAATTTATTTAATGCTATCTACTTGAACTTTGGAGAGCAGTTGGTATTTCATTGCACTATACAATTATATTAACTTCTTTTCCCAATAATTGCGTTACCCATTGCCATTTAAAAATAAATTATGCTTCCATAAAATCCTCTTGTTTCAGAACTTTAATTGTCGAATGAAACTGAATGACGATTGTGTAGGTACCTATACACTATTCATCACTAGAAATGACGTGCAGTATATTATAATTATAGTAACACTATACCTAAATAACTTATTCCATCTAGTACATTCAATTCAAGGTTACCTAGGTGTTTTTATAATGTCCTAAGTTTAATTACTGAATTTTGTGTTAATACTAATAGGTAAAACAATTTTCTACAGAATAGAATCATTTTAATATTATGTATAGGACATTAGAATCCATCCAATTTGATTAAAAACGGTAATGTGTAAGATAAATAATTAATATAATAATTATTACACATATTGGAGTTTATTTACTATGTAGTATATCATTACTCTGTGGTATACACTATACACATAATTGTATCCTTTATCCTTTGCATACTTATTAATTTCATCGTTTTCCTTATTAGTTATAAAGTAAAATATAATTTGCATATGTATAGGTTTTAATAATTTCGTATCAAGAATACACATTTTTGAAATGCAAAATTAATTATTTCTAAAAAAATTATTTTCAAATATTTTTTTTGATTGTATACAGATATTTATTTGATGTGATGATAAACAAAAAATGTAAATACGATCAACATATTAAATTTATTGCGTCGCTAGTATACGGAATCCTAATAGTAGTTTTGTAAAAACCTAATAATATAATTTTATGTGAATATTGTGTGTTATAATTTTGAATTTATATTTTATCGTGATATTGCCGTCAACTGTGGAATTTACTTGTTAAGATATAATAAACGATCAGTTTAAATATAGTTATTATTATTCGAGCAGTATCCAATTGAGCCACCATCAAAAAATTTGTATCTTATATTACATGTATTTATCCGTGAATAATCTAAGATCCATCATGATGAACATTTTTTTATATGTATTATATAAAGTTAACTTTTTTATTCTTATACAAGATATTTATAATATATATATAAATGTGAATTTTACACTTTAGTTACCTATTTTGAACAATTATTTATCGGATTAATTTATACTTATAATATTGTTTTAGCAATAAAGAAGTTTGTGACACTATTACACTAGTCACTAGTGATGCTTAATGAAGCATTGATGAAGTATAATATTTGATTTTTTTTTTATTCGGGTGATACTTATCAAAATAGGTAGAAAAAAGTTTTCTAAAAGCTCTAAAGTTTCATATTTTTGATTAGATGTTATTTGTTATATGGATGCCAATATTTTTAAAAATTTTTTTTTTTAATGTTCAGTCTTACAAGACAATACTTAATTTATGATATTATATTTAGATATGTGTATTGAATTAATTATCCATCAATATTTTTGTCTGAACTAAAATAGATTTAATAATAAATTATTATATTGTATTAAATTAATACCTATATGTATACCTATATATATACCTATATGTATTATAATTATAATAGAGCTCTTAAAGACAATAAATATATGTAGATATATAAGACAAAAAATCTATAAGCATTGTTTTTTTTAACTATACAGCGTGATAGGAATATTCATTAAAATATAAAATTACAATTTGAATTGAACATTGACCAAGGAAATTATCGACTATGAATGTATATGAGTTTTTAGTATTGAGTTAGTGCCATTAAAAATCTTCCTAAATAATTAATAACTTCTGTTGGTAAGGTTAATTACAATTATATGTATTAGACATTTTATTTATTTGTATATAAATACTTTAACCAAACTTAGTTATTGTGTTTGGGTATAATAAGTAACTGTTCAGTTAAGAAAAAATCTATAGCTGATTTAAAAAAAAAATTTCTACTTAAATTTGTACTTTTTCAAGTTAAGAAAATAAAAGTGAGACTAAGAATTTAAAGTTAATTTGCCTAACTTATGAATTGATTAATCGAGTATTTTTAAACTATTGTTGAATCGATGTTATTTTACTTTAAAACTATTCGTATATACGTATACTAAGTCATAACTAAATAAGAGACAAGATTTGTTACCTATGGTGCTATTGTATCAATTATAATGAGAGGCATTGACTTGGAAATTATTTTTGAATTTCGAAATTTAACACAATATGCTGAATAATGTGACTCCTACCATGTAATCAACTTTCTCTCTCCTATCATCCCCTAAGTATGTTAATAATTTTATCACCGAAATATTAATGTTCTTCTATCTAATTACTGGGTCCCGTTGGAGATTTATGAATCACCTGACGATAAACCTATAATTTACAATAGTTAATTCTCGTTTATTAATAATAACCATAAATAAATTTAATTAAGTTATAAGTATAAGTTTTATGAATTGTTTGATTAATAATTATTGCAAGTCATTTATTATAAAATATTATTCTGTGTGTATCATCGTCCTTATACATTGATATTAAATAATATCTATATAAATGATTAAATAATAAATATTTTCAATTAATTATAATATTGCATTTCAAGATTTATATTATCTTTTCAATTATTTTGGTATAAATATTTACTAATTAGTAATTACTTACTTAAGTCATGACTCATATCTGAGTCATGAGTATCTATAATTAGTGCACTTTAAATTAATGTGATATAAAGATATATATATTAAAGATATCATATTTGATCGGATATTTATTGTTATCAAATTTAAAGTTATGAATTGAATATGAAAATCGGTAATATAATAATATACAATAACTATTGTTGTATTTATTATAGTTTTTAAAATCTAATATCTATCTGAATATTGAACTGTTTATCCATGATATATTGAGGTAGTTATGGGAAGCTGTAGCATTACCTATACGTTTTAAGCCTATTTCTAGGATCCCCGTATAGTGTATACTAGCCCGAAAATGTTTAAAATCTTCCCACCCACCTTTCAATACTTACACATTTTGTAACAACTAAATTTAATTATTACAGTTATTTTTCTATACTTATAAGGCAGTATGACTTACATATGTAGTAAGTTTGAGCATCGGGACGACACAATGGTGTAATTCCTATATTCCCTACAATTATTGTTTTTATTAATTATAATATAATTTATAAATTATCACGTTATTATTAGTATACCCATTTTTTTGATATAACTAAAAAAAACGAATAACCGTGGAGTTGAAATATTTAAAAAATGTTGATATGTGTATTTATATGATAATGAGAAGGAGAATATTTTCGAAATTATGTTTTATATTTTTTATAAAATGTTGTCTAACATTAAGTTGTACAGTTTTAAATATTCTTATACTATTATATAATTATGTAAAATAAAAGATATAACTTAAATAACTACTTCGTTAGACAAAATCTTACAACAAGTACCTATGTAAATGATATTATTTCGAAAATATTATCCACGTCATATTTGAAAATGTCTGATGTTCAGATTTGAAATACATTGCCATAGATTTTGATTTTGAGTTCTGATATTTTGCTTTATTTTCGGTTATATAAATGGACAGAGACAGCATATAATACTACGACTACCTATCATTCAAATGTATTCTTTCTTCGAGTTCTTTCACAACGACCTATCCAAGTACCCACTAATACCTACTAAAACTAATTACGTGCCACGTGTAAAAAAAACGTCTCAATTATTTTTATATTAATGCTCTCGAGTTTATTTTTCAAATGAGATACTGCGTACATGAAAACTTAAGGTACATTTTGTTACGAACATAAGTCAGTAGCACGGATTGGGAGGAGAATCTCGAGCATAGAACCCCTACTCTAGCCTTATCTGAGAATTATATAAAATAATATATTTTATTCTTTTTATAATTTATTTAACTTAAAAAGTTGTAATAAAATAATATTTTGCGTAATAATAAGTATAAATAGTAAAACAAAAATATACATGATTATACTTATACATATATATATATGGACCCTCCACTTCTCCCTTCGTGACATTTTTAGTTTCCATACTAGCGTACATTGTAAATATTAATATATTATTATTGTAATTTTCCATCAATGTAGGAATTTCATGTACTTATATATAAGTTTGCCTTATTATGTATACGTGAATAAGAAATATTTTTTTTTGATTGTGAGTGGAAGCTATGATAATGTATAGATTACTAGGTAAGGTACATTTAATTTTTTTTATTAAGCTTAAAAATAATACCTCTTTTTGATTTTAAATGCTGATCAAATTACAATACATGTTTAAACGTGATAAACTGAGAATTAAGGAGAAAATCCTCGAATTCAGATTTTACTAGACGTACAGATTTAGCATAGTATAATTATAGGTAGGTATAAAATAATATTTAATATGTACAAGTACAAGTATAGAATATATACTTGATATTTCATCGTAAAGAATCATTTTACGTTTGGATATCCATGCAACAGTTGGAACAGTCAGAATAATGTGTAACTAACACGGAGAGAAGTGAGGCAAGGGTTTGGCGACGATGGGTTTAACATCGATTCATCAGGATCTCACTTGTGACGATTACGCCACTTTCTACCGACAATGCGGGTGTATTATTATTTATCCCATTTAAACGATATAATATATTAATTCGTCACAAATAGGCGTATTCGACCGAGATCGAACAATTTCTGACCGGCGTTCCCTGAAACATAGGTACGTCTTCCATGCGAAAACGTCAAAACCAAACACATGATATTATATTTTATTATACACATATATTGCCGTCATTACGACGGTTTGAAGAATCAAGGACCAACGCGTCGTACGTAATTCGACACTGCATGGTTCGTCATTTCGCTCGTTGCATTATATGTAGCTATATGCGTGTGTTTATATATGTGTGTGTGTGTGTGTGCGCGCGCGTGCGTGTGCGATATATTGTGTTATAAATTATTTCCTGTAGGGGTCAAAATAACAACTGTGGCCTTCGGATCAATTCAGCATCTCTCTGTATCGGTGTCGATCCGCGCCACCACCTCTTCGCCTGACGTTTCGATTTTATTTTTTACTTTTTTACTATAATACCTAGTACTTATTTTTTACGATATTATTCGATTATTATTATTAAAACAGATTACTCGTGGGCTGGAAATTTGCTCCATCTCGATACCGCGAGAGACTATGCCTATGATCAATAATGATCATAATTAAAAAAGGGTACATGTATAGGTTAGATGTTATATCTACAGAATGCCTTAAAATTATCGGTCAAAAATACTGTTGAAAAATTAAATCATGCAAACATAACAGGAGATTTTTAGTAAAACATTTAATTAAATAATGCAATTACGATTACAACATGTGCAATTTATAATACATCAAGTCACTACAGCTAGGTTTGAACTGGAATTTAGGCAAGGTTTTATGAGTTTTTAAATTTAAAAATATTTAAAGGTACCTATGTAGTTTCAAAATCATTATTTTATTGGCCATGAAATAACTTAGTCGACTATTTTCAAAACGTTGTACTAATGCGTTTAAACAAACGATAAAAATCATGAATATACGCGTTTTGCCGCTGGTTGACTTTGTTTAATTGTTTTAGTACCCATTTACTATCTAGTTCATAAAAAAATAATTTTTGTTCATTTTTAATAAATATTTAAACGATTGCCGAAATACACATTTTTTAACTTAATTTAATATATTTTATTTACACGAAAATCCGTGCCCTAATAATAAAAATAATACGGCCGCTGCTATTTCCCTATACAGTATACACCATATGACATGTTATATATATATATGTATAACATAGTAATATACGTGTATCTATATCTATACGTACATCAGTCTGTTCATCATTTGCGCGGTAGCGCAGCCGTCTGCATGCGTTACCGGAAGTAAATAATTGTCTAAATTCGTCCGTCTCCAACCCGATGACGTATGTAATTAAAATCCTACCTAACCGCCGTCTAACGCGATGGCACAATAAAGGTTTGTGTATCAAACACCAAAACAACCATACCCACACCCAATGGTTATTATTGTTGCGGTTAATATCCCAGAAATCGCAGTGTATAACACTTACGTATAGCTGCGTATATAATATATGTTGTTATATTATTATTATAAATGTGTGTGTGTGTGTGCAAATACTCTGCATAGTAGACACCTCATATAAATGCTAGTACAGGTACTCGTGTGTACCTGCCTCATATAAGAATATAGTCGTATCTGCGTGATAAGAATGATGCTTTATAGATGCACGAGAGATGAGTCTACCTGCACGTCGTTAAGTTTAGGTCGACGACTATAAATCGGTTTTAATCGTATTTGTTAGAATATCAGTAGAAATGTTATACAACTTGGTGTATCCGGTTATTTAATCTTGGGTGCAAAAGATAAAAATCGGTATAAAATTAATCCATATGAAAATATACTATATCTTGTACCTATTATCAGTTATTAGTTTACAAAATACCAATGAATCATTTCATTAGTTAAGAGTCTATGATAACTGTAGAAATATTTATTATAAGTGTTATTATAACTACACCTATTTAAGGTTTATTTGATTTTATGTTGAATATAATACACATCGGAATTTTATAGTAACACCTTCCTAAAAAAAAACTATATAATACCGCCACTCGGAGTCGCATTAAGGAATTCAATGGTCGTTCTAGCGATCTAGCGTACCTATACATTAAATCGAAAACGTTGAAAAAATTATAAAATAGACCATATGTGAGTGATTGGTATACTTAACTACTTAATTCGTCACAATTATAAGAACAAGAAAAAACATGTAACAAAAACGAAGTCTTAACAATCACTGCGCAGACACTAGGTACTAATTACAAAAATTATATAAAAAAAATACTTATACTTTTTTGCAATTAGCGAAACTCAAATTGAAATTATTTGATGTTATTTTAAAATCTGTGAGATTTCTAGGTAGGTAAAGGAGGTAATTTCGTATACACGTCTTTCGGTACTGTATCCAAACGCAATTCGCCATTCGAACATACAGTACTTACTTATCTATTCTACGATATTGTATTGTGACGTCTGATATTGAACGTCGCAGATACTTAATTTAAAAGTTGCGTATGCGTTAGACACACACCAGTACCTATATACGGCCCGCTTGGCCTGATATAGAACAGCATTAAACCCTCTATCCTCTATACACTTTGGCTTACACCATAAATGAAATATGAAAATAGTATGAGTATTAGGTATGGAAATCGCAACCGCTCATACAGTCACACAGACACCGATACATTCATAATACATTTATCGTATAATTTACGCGACATTATAATATAGTAAATATACGGTTCATAAGGCTACGGGTAATTTAATAGCACTATAATATATGTTCACTGAGTATATATATATATATATATGTATAAACGCTATATTATATTATTATGTTATGTCTTATGTATATAGTACCTTACCTATTCGCTGCCGCTATCGCAATTCCGTTTAATTGCAGGTATTCAGGATAAAAAAAAAACTGCTGTTAATCATCTATATATTGCCTACCTATATAGCGTTATTAGGTATGCGCGTTTTGTTTGTTTTAACGACACGTTTCATAAATTACGTATCGTGTCGTTCATCGACGTTTGTGGGTTACATATATAAATTATAATACACACACGTCATATTATTTCAGTCTGGCTGTACATATGTACACAGGCGCTGCAGGTGCTGCCGCGGCGTAGGTACCTACCTCGAACCAACGAACGAACGCCCTTCGGTTTCGTATATAGGTAATAGCTGTATTCGCGATATTCGCGTTGTGTAATATAGTAATAACTACATATATTATATATTATGCATGAATGTGTGTGTGTATGTATGTGTACATTAAATTGTATATTATATTGTTTCCGAGTGCGGCTGATAATCATAAAAATAATAATTATCCGCGCGCACCGTTAATCTAAACTCTCTCGAACATTATCTCGATTTCGACGGAAGAAAAAAATAATCCCGTGCTTTTCAAATTTGCGATTGGTAGGTATAGAGGTATGCGTGAAGACGCATTAGATAAAACATCTTAATATTCTCATCGCGTGTACCGATAGGTACGTCTTGTAATGTGCAATGGAAGGTATATAATATATTTTGATTTCGTTGATGCTCCATGGGTCACGATGACCTCGTCTGATAAATTGTTATTTACATCATATAATATTTTCTGTTTTGTTTTACTTAACTGTACCTATAATACTACCGCGCTAAAATATACTTTCAAATATTATTGTTTCTGTTTATTATGAGTACGGCACGTGTTTCAAAACATTTTCTATATATCTATATGTGTACACTGTACACATACACGCAATGATTGATATATCAGTCCAACGAAGACCTAACCTAACTATAACCTATTTAAAAACAATTTTTAAATCAATACCTATATGGTTATATTGATTTTAACAAAATATAATACTTTAAATTGCACAGAACACGAGATTTTATTTTGATTTTAGTTAATGATAGGTATCTTGGGTGATACCTACCCAGATATTACTTATTAACTCTAAATGGACTAAACATATTATTTACGTTGAATTTTGAATAACACGTTGTGTCATGAATTTAATGTCTCATAATCTTATACAGTTATACATTACCTACCTACGATTACATTTACTGTGATTTATTCTAATGTATATATTTCGTACGTTTGATAATTTAATTGAATTAAAAATTTTAATAGATATACAAGAGCATTATAATTTTGCTAATTTTTTTCTGAAAACAATAGAAGTAGGTGTTTGAGAGTTTCATAATAAGATTGATCTTTGGTATGCTGATTATGTCTAGAGAAATATTTTATACTTTTGCATTAACTTTCAAATAAATTAAAATTATAATATTATATCAATACGTATTTTATAATATACATCCACAAAAGGCAGAACACTAAAAACTCCGCGAAGACGCAGCCCGGTGAGCCCTTTGCCTTGTTTACGCCATTGGGCTAACACAATTTTTATTTTGGTTACATTCTATACAAAATAAAATAAAATAAATATAATATAATTATTAAATTTATCTATCTATTATCAATTTATATAATGCTATTTTAACATGTATTTATATTTTAGTCAAATAAAAAAAAAACTACGATAACTGTCTGATTTTTACGTTCTTTTAAAAATAGCACGAGCTTTTCTCTTTTGAAATACTAAATCAATTAAATTATTTGTGAACCAAGACAATCAATAAAGTGAAACAGTAAACAAGATAAATAGCATAAGTAAATTAATAACCGGAATAAGATCAACGGACAACGTAGGACTACTGGGTGTAGAGATGCTCATGCAATACTGGAGAAAAGGCCGCACTAACACTAACACTAAATTAATTTTAACTTATAAAGATAAGATTTATTTCTGAACCAAACAAATTAATAATTTCTTAAATCTAGAAGTAATTCTTAACTGCAAAAGTCCTCTGGACACAATTAATGTGATTAATCCGCGTTAAAACGAGGAGTAAATAAGACCATCGTGTCTGACGATTATACCACTAAATATCGAGAAGATTATAAAATCACCACAGAAAATGAATGTACTATGTATAATGGAAGCAAACCACATTTTTACAGTTGAATATATTATGTCTTAAATAACAAATAAGGAGAGTTAGTAATACTAATACATTTTATATTTTAATGACAACAAATAATGGTTTTATTACTGTAATTTTTCTTTTAAGAGGAAAGAGTCAATTGTCTGTAGTGTATACACTTTGCTAATAGAGTCTGCGCACACCTATTTCTACGCATACATGAGGCATTAATTGTATCATTGAAATGCTGAAGCTTTATTGAGATGCAGTGTACCTACATAACCGATTATACATATCATGAAAAACAAAATACTTTTCCATCCCTTTATTGATACCGTGGACATTACGTACTAGCCTTTAAGTTATTAAAATTTTACTAGGTAAGTATATAATATTATGCATTCTTGTATATCAACATTCCTACACGACTGATTAGTAATTTTAACATTATATCTTACCTACGTCTAATAAATCTGAAAAATAAACGCAATATTAAAATTTAAAATTTTAATTCTTAAAATACAAATTTTAAAAATAAATCACTAATTGAATGATGTTTATATACTCAGTTTCGATAAACGCTTCAGCCGCTGTAATCAATATAAGTCATTGACTATACAAACTATAAAATATACAAGTAAAAATAAATAATCGTATTTATTATTTCGGTAGAATATATTTATCATATGGTCATAAATACTATTAAGCCATTTTTGGTTTATATGGTAACGTCATTTTCAACTCAATGCTTCTTATGACTTTGTAAGTATAAATTATTTTATACCCACAAGTCACAGCCATAAGATAATTTAAATTAAATAAAAATGCATTTCAAATTTTAGAATATTAAATAAGTAGTAGTAAGTAGTAGTTGTGACTATAAGATATGCGTCTAACTGTGACCTGTGCTTTAAAGTTTAGAATAATTTATATAATAATATCCTTCAATAAAACCTATAAAATATTTATGCTAAATAAGTTTTCGATAACATTTTATAGGTCATTAAAATTTGTATATTGTTTTTTTTTTTTTTAAATGTGATAAAATATTAGTTTAAGAGTAAAAATCCTAAAAATAGTAAAAGTTCCTTATATAACATAACATTTTGTCTTAAATGAAAAAAATAAAATATTTAATCCTAAAATTTGAAAATTATTTTACACACACACACATAAAATTCAATTTTCAAAGTATAACAAATTGTCTCCACTAAAAAAATCAAAATAATTTTTTATCATATCACTCTCTCCTGTCACCAAAAGCATAATAGCTAATAATATTATAATACATGTGATTCGTTTTTTGGCAACGACGAGTTCAGACTATCTTACTACTAGTTATATAAAAACAAATAACTTATAGCAATATAAATATATATAATAAAATATTTTTAGAAATATAGGCTGACAGCACATCTCTACTCAGAATTATTTTTTATACCAAGCAACGGTTTATCGTTGAATTCAAATACATACTCTTTATTGTAACATATTCGGTTTTTTTTCTCGACTCATCAGTCGTTGCGGACTATTGTATACTATTTATATTATATAGATATACCTAGTTAATAATAAGTTATAATGAAGTTAAATAAAAATTCATCGAAAATCTTTGATTATAAGTTAAGTAATAAAATACAATACTTATTCTACCATTCTGTCCATTCTGATTACCTAACATGTATCAATAATGTTTATTTTAGGACATTCTTCTTAACTGTTTTAATAAGATACAATAGATACGTAAAAAAACTAGAAGAGAATTTTAAACACTTGTGTTTAAATATAATCTAGATACTCAATACCTCTATTATTACCTCTATACATATTATTTATGTACAATTAATCAATTTTCTAGCGGTGTAAGGGTAATATTGACAATTTTAACTTATGAGACGTTTCTATTACCTTTGTGTAAATTATAATTTACATTTTGTCCTATCTCTAATTTAGATAACTATTGAAATATGTTTCATGTTTTTTAAATAATTTTTTTTTATTTACCGAACAAATAGAAGAAGCAATTTGTTTTTTTAGAATCAATTGGGGGAAATACGTTTGAGTGCATTTACCCAAAACAGAACACTTTATAGGGCTTACAACGTTTGGACGTAATATTTCCTTTCATAATAGTACGTTTGGGCCCATACATTTTTTACATGTACTAGTATATTATATTAAAGCTGAGCCTATTATAACTTTACCCAAAAGACACCTCGAGTAAGTTGGCTCAATAGTCTTCCAAACATATTTAAAGATTTTTTTTTTTTTAAATTTCCTAATTTAATTTTGTATATTACTAGTTTATTATTTATTTATTTATTTAATATTATTGTACATTATGACCTTTTGTATAATTTAAATAATTAATTTTTTGCCGCAAAACGTGGTCCTATTTTTTTTTATGCAATTTCATATATTTTTTCAATTTCATAAATTTCCCAAAATTTTTGAAAAAACTTGTTTTTCTTCAGTTTCTCCATTTGAATTTCTATCAATACGTTTATAAAATTTTGGATTGAGTACTTAATATTAGATTAAATTAAAAAAGACTTTCGATAACTAGTTACAATATTCAATATTGTGCTCAAAGGTTTTAACAATTTTCAGGTAATTTTTTAAACTGCGCCCAAACGGGTTATGCCCAATCAACTACGTATTTTGAATAACTTTTTGTTCATAAACACAATTTACCTAGGTATGTATTTTTAAATATAAAGAATAATATATAATCTATCTATTAGACATTATAATTAAAATTTTTGTTGGGTATATTTTACCAATTTTTAATACAATATTTTAAAGTTTTAGAGGACATTATACCCGCATGTGTTTTCTCTATCTTACTATATATTACTTAACAAATATCATAGCAAATTTGCGTTCAGCAAAACACACTTTAAAATGATAATATCAATAAAAGCATATGTCATTTTCTAGATAATATTCTTACCTTTAAATTTGATAATAGGTAAATGTACTCTAATATTAAAGCTGACATCACAAAATTTATTTTTCTGAACGCAAATTTGTTATGATGTACGTCAGTAAGACAGAAACAACACATGTGGTTTTAAGCATCATAATATTAGCCCACTCTCTACTTAAAAAGTACAACATGGGGTATCCATGATAAATAACATGCGATATACAATAACTATGTCCTCCCCTCGTGTTTTTCGTCAATTATTTTTCTGACATATTTTTTGCTTGAGAAATTTATTATTTAGTTTCTCAATTTATATAAACAGCGATATTGATTATCGGTATTATTAAATATTAGTGAATATTATATACACACACACATACACGCATACAAAATACAAATACCTATCTTCTTTCGTATAATTTTCTCAATATAAACTATTTATTTAAACATTAAAACCGAATATCTTTTAGAAAAATTATTTGTGTTATTGGTGCTTTAAAATTAATGGTGAAAACAGTGGGTAGGTTTTCTTACAGCTATTTCATTGTTTAATTACATTTACAACGAGCAACCGCAAAAAAACGTGTCTAATAATAATAACTAAATCAAATACACTGAGATAATATTCGTATTTATCATAACACGCTTTAATTAATATAATTATTTTTTCAGATTTAATATTCTAAATTATTTAAATGATACATTTGATAAACTGTAAATATAATATATTATAATATATTTGCATAACTTACTTATTAATTTAATGTGATCTTTTATCAATTTTTTTGGTAGGGAAGAAATATTTTAATCCCCTCACAGTTATTACGCTACTGTCTTTTATAATATTATGTTGACTGCTGTGAATACATTAATTTTTTTTTGCCATTATACTCTTCGCCCATGTAAATATCATAATGCAATGAGTTTTGTCTTTTACTTACAATTTAATTTTACATTTTCTACAATTTATATATTTAAAATTTTACTAGAAACTTAAATACTAAACTTTAAACTTAATATATGTCAACATTTATAAGTTTCAAAATAATGGGTAGTTACTTATTTAAAATTATTGTATAGTTGTTAATTTATTACAGGTATTTAGGTGTTGTTTTTCATTAATACCTATCACAATTGTTATATATTTTAATCATACGTAATACGTATAAATACCAATATTAGGATCTTATTTATAAAAATATAAACCTCCCACTAGTATGAAAGTTTTGACTTAATTATATTAAAATTTTAAACTAAAGAATGATAGTATTATAGATAGGTAGTAATGTAATATATATATAATTTGATAACTATGTAATATGGAGACAACAGTTTAATTTTATTATGTCAATTATACTTGTTTAACTTATCCTATTATAAAAGTCAAGAATGCATTTTTAATTTTGAAGATAGCTAGTTTTATAACATTTGTACCAGCTTTGACTATTATATTGTTCTGTATATAAAAAAAATATATATATATAAAATTATAATTGTAAACTTTACAATAATTTATAAGAGCATTTTCCTAACTAAATAAAAATATAAATATACTGCTTAATATTTTTCCGTATTCATGGCTAAAACATATTTTAGCACATAATATTCATATTGATAGCATAATGCAAAATATTGATTTACACGTCATATACATTAATGAACTATTATGATCTTAGTGATTACTTATAGGTATTAAAGTATTCAAATTTAAAAACATTTAATATACAATTATTAAACAAATCATTAAGTACTTACCAATGATTTTAATTCTGGTCATATACGGTATAAGTATAACATCTCTATAAGATAAATGTTTATTGTTTGTCTTTTCCGAGATACAATTAAGTATAAATTATTTTCGTTATAACCAGTAAGAACAAAAATATATTTTTTAAATGCGTAGATCTCTTTAATTGTCTTTAAATGAAATTATTTACATACTCAGTATTGAGAAAATCAATTCTTCGCCCGATTATTCATATTCGTAGTTTCCTGAACAATAACATGCAAAGAAAAACAATTATACTACATATCGTAAACTAAGTAGATGTCTTGTAAAAAACAAAATGATTAAAAATTAATTGATTTTGTACTCAAAATACAATTTACTTTAAACAACATTTTTCCATTTTCCATTTTAGTTATTGCTATATAATAGAAAGCAATTATTAGAAATAGTTCAAACAGTTTATACAGAGGAATGTACGTAGTGTGATACTGTGCATTGTGATGCATCTATAAATGAACTGTATATTTGATTTAATTTATGTGCACACAACCGGTGCAAAGCCTTGACAAAATAATAGTTTTACTATTTATTTATTAATATATAGTGTATTAATATACACTATATAATAGCTATGCAGATTAATCTCATTTTACTATTATCTTTTTTTTTTGAAATTCGCACAATAACATATATAAAGTGTCCCAGTGTTCCACATTGCAGAATTATTCAAAAATACAAATAAACATTAAATACAATACCCGGTAGTAGTACTATAGTGATACTATAAATAATTTTAGCTAATGTGATATAATGAATACCTAATGGCTAATGTATAATAAATTGTTATAAATAATACATATTACGTTGTCAAAAAAATAATATTATTAATATTTTATTCATGAAATAACTTTTGATATAGCTTGAAAAATACAAAGTTTCAGCTATTACGAGTATTATGCTACCTATTTCTCATTTAACCGAACTTTATTTTTACCATTAAGCTTAGCGTGTGTATGCAAAAATTGATACTAATTAATACGTTAATTGTGTATCATACTGTATTTTTTCTTTTTACCTAATTATATATACCGGACTTTTTATTCGAATTTTTTACCCCGAACTTTTAAAAGCAAAAAAATGAACAATACATTTGTGAAGTATAATTATTAAATTAAACCATACAAATCTTTATATTTCTTACTTTGAGATTTGAGCTAATTTTACCAACCATGAGGATTGTTTTTTCAACTTAACTATAAAAGAAAAGCGTAAATTTACAAAGTAAAAAAAAATTAATAGTTAAGTCAATCGAAAAATATAATCCTTTTTGGAAATTAACTGTCACAATGAAGTATACCATAAAAATTGTCCGACGAATGCGAAATTCTTTTGTCACTTTCAAAAATAAATAAAGATCTATCTGATGACTTACTAGCTTTAATTATTCGGTAATTTTGCAGTTTTAAATGAATACCAGAATACATTTATTGATTTATTCAGTATAATATATACAGCATACACATTATATGTGTACTTACCTCATATTGGTTCACAATTATCAATATTTAATTTAAAATTAAAACAATCTAGACTATTCGCAAAGTCGTATTAAATATATCATATTGTGTTATACAATAGATGAAAACGTTAAAGGTTAAATCGATTTTATACCTAATGAAGGTATAAAATCAAATCGTACTATTTATAGGTTATGCGTTTAGACAGTATTAAGCAATTATTATGTGTTTTTATTTAATCGACTTATATAAATTTATTTCAAGAAGAAATTCAACTATATAGTATAATTTTTTTCATCTGATAGGTACTATTTGAACTTTTGGTCTTTGTGACTTGATATATCACCGACATAGAATTATGTAAATGCCATTGAACAGCCGTGAGTTCTTAGCTGAAACCATAATAATAATATATATATATGCGAAATAGGAATATTACTATTATAAATTTGTTTTATTTATTTATAAAGACATAATTAAAGCGAGACATCATAATTCACACTTCACACACCATGTCTTAACACGTGACACATTTTTAATCGTGTGTTATCGTATTTATTTTTATATTCCGATTACTATATATATAAAGAAAAATGATTAAATTATGAATCGTATTTAATCACTCACCTCCAGTGCTATAATATAAAATTGATTCATTTCAATAAAATATAAATATTCATTCATAAATTAATTGGTCAATACTAATGGACTAAGATGATGTAACATTGATGTTACAATAAATATAATTTGCCCATAAAAAACTAGATACCTATTGAAAGTAATCATACTCTGATAAATTATATTAATTTTGTCGAGTTTTATTTTTATTAGTTATAAAATACATTTTAAATTATTTTTATATTACATAACTTATACAGAAAATGAAGAATTCAATTATTGTATTGTAGGTTGACACATTTCTTAAATTTTAAATTATTGGTATAATATACTTGTATATTAATATAAAATATTATATTCTTAGAGTCGCTCTATATCTATGATCTGTCGTTTGAAATCTGATTTTATTCTACCCCATTTTCCCTGTCACAAATTCAATATCATCATAGAAATGTAGATGTTATTATGTTAATTTCTTAACATTTGATTCCTAAAATAAACATTAAATGTCTTACATACCATATATATGCATTTTAAAGTTTTATGGATTAAACTGTTTACGCGCTACATTATAATTAATCTCACTTGATTTAAATGTTTTAAATATTTGTATCATTTCATTTCAAAATAATCTGATAACGTTTAACGTATACTGAACAACGGCCTTCTTATTAATGATAATTCAGCATTGGTCACATATACTATAGAGCTTAAATATTAGTAATATCACATATGCCTGTACAATAATAAATTAATAACGTTTCATTTATAAATTGTTTAGACTCAACACTGGACATCACTTATTATTCGCAGTATACATATTGATATTGTTATAATAAATTAATAAATTAAAAATAAATTTACGTCTTAATTATTATTGATTATTAACTAAAACAATATTTTATATCGGGAAATATCTATATAAAATGTTAAAATAATTTTGGTTGAATATATTATCTATAAATTATATGTTCATCTTTATTATGCATGTGTTTTGTATAAATATCTATACTGCAGTATATCCAATGATGAGTTTTTTAAAACCTAAACCAAATATTTCATGATTAAAATTAATTTAACGTTTTGAATAACGTTTATATTTTTTGATATTTTTTTTTTTTAGTCATAATAATATTTTAAGTCTTTTTTTAAAATAAACCTAACTAGCTAATTTAATTTTATCTCTCTCAGCAATATATTTTTCATAAGATTTGAATACATAAGGTAAAAATGAATAGTTAATTAGTTAGGTACGTATTTTAGTTTAGATAAGCATAGACTAATAGACACACGTTTTTAGTATTTCATCCCTATGCTCATTAAAATTTTAAATACTTATAAAATTTTACCTAACTAATTAACTACTTGTTTGAATTTTAATAATTTTTTTAATTAAAATTCCATGAAAAATATTTTAAAAGTGAATGATTCAATTAATTCAAATAGTAAAGTGTTATAAATTAAACCGGTAGAAAGTAGCAAAAAATATTTTAATGTATTATTGCAATTAATAAAAATAAAAAATATTATATTAATAAAAGGTAATGAAGTGTGTGTACGCAATAAACAGCAAAAAAAAAATAATATCGAACTCGTTGTTCTAAAATGGGTACATATAGGCGATAGATACATACTAATTCATTAATCATTCCTATACCTACCCGAGGCTATACATTTCTTAAGTGTTTTTAATTTTGCATTTTAAAGTAACGATAAACTCCGTGCAGGATCAATCAACTAATATAAAATAAAATAAATATGATTTCTATTATCAAGAAAATGAAAATTTTCGGGCGTTAGTAGTAAATTAATCAAAATTTTATATTCTAACTTCGTATAATTATCAGTTATGTTAACGAATAATGATGAAATGTGATAATTTTTAATATATACAAATTTAATTAATTTCGATAAATATATTTTGGTGGCCAAGTCATAAAATAAACGTAGGTTCTTTCTAATTAAACATTGCTGTTAGTTAGTCGCAATACGTTAATCTTTACAACCCTAAATCATTGCAAACAATCGAAAATTCGAATAATTTTAGGTTAAATTTAGATAAGTAAATTTGCAACTCAATAAATCATTAACTAACATATTAATATATTCATTATTCATTAAATGTACAACTACTGATAGCTTGTTTTAACTGATTTAAGAATTACATAGTAACCAATATTTTTCTTACTAACTTAAGTTATGTTTTATATATATAAATAGCCAAAGCCAATAGATAGTTAAAAATAAATGTTTATGTTATATCTTTAAATATCGATGTAATAAAATATATAGACAGATTATCGATATAATTTAAAGAAAACATAATTAACTTGAACTATAATTTAAACAAAAAAAACGAAATTGACTTAAATAGTTAAATATATAACAGTCACTAATTATTTCTTAGAATAAATGTGTGTACTGTGTAGCACATTAATATTTTTAAAAATCATAAAATGGACTCAAGTCGTGATAGAACGATTTAGATAGTTCAATAGAATTAGCTGGTGTTTTCTATAATGTATAACATATTTATTTATTTTCCTTAGTTAGCATTTTAGAAATGAGAAAATATAAAATCATTCAAAAATAATAAAAAAACATTCAAAATATTTATAGCTCGTCATATTACTACTATAAATAAAATCTTAAAAAAAATATTAAAAGACACTATGAAAGTTTTTAAATTTTTTTAAATTATTCCAAACATGAAAAAATTCTTTAAATTTAGAACATTATACTCATTACATGTATTTCTATCATAAAAAATATTAGATCTTAAAGATATCAATAATATCATGTATAATTATGCATACCTATACTTATTATTTACCTACTCGGCAAATTTAATTGAAATGTACAACATTATTTATATTATTTTAGTGGTACTTAACTCACAACTGTTATTTAGATAATATGTTTTAGATTTTCTAAACTAAATTATGAAGTGTAGTGCACTGACTGCGCTGTTGTTAGGAATCTATTCGAGACTTTGTTTTTATAGTAATGCTTATATTATATGCATCACGCATGCCATATCCCAAATCACCTCGGTCAACTTTTATTTATGTTTGTTCAGTTATAATTAATGCACGTATATGAATATATTAGACATTTTCAAATTTCTGAGAGTATCAAATATCCACTACCTACTCTTAATCTTTTTGATATCTTATCATCAACAATTTCCTAATTTTTTTATGCGACATAATGAGATTAAAATACCATTGTGATCACTATAATATATATATGTGTATATTGTGACCATTATTATCATTTTAGGAGACTAAATTTTATTCAAATTATCAAATTTCGAGATAGAACGACTAAGTCGACTCACGCTAATATACGTTAATACTACATATACGACGCCATATTTATAATAACATGGTTTCTGAAAACATAATTATTGTAATAAAACTATTTTAATTGTTATTTGATTAAAATATGGTCTCAATGGTTTCATTGCTAGGTCAATAATTAAATGATAAACATTTGTTTAGCGTTCAATGACTTGTCATAATTAAACTATATTGAAGTACTTACATGACATTAGTATAGAAACACTTACGACAATGTTTTATTTAGAGTTTGCGTTGTAACAGATGTATGAATTAACATATTGACTAAATAGGTAGGTACATATTTTTAGCAAGTCATGAATACTCTTGAAGGTTAATAGTTTAAATTAAATATCACGCGTACGTAGGTATGTATAACAATGAGAATCGGTTAAGAAAGTAATTAATTAATAACTTTGCAATAAGAGATACCTTATCAACATTTATGATAGTATGTAAAATTCTTATATTATTTTCTATCATTTATTTTTATTTTTTATACAAACGTTAGCAACCAATGAGTGATCAATTATACGCCATTCTAATGTATTTACACACACTTTCCGATAACGGAAACATTTTAATAGACGATTGGTTCCGCTATACGTTTCTATGTAGGTGCCAGTGAGGTGAGTAGGTACTATAATATTATAGTAGGTATAAATGGTATAATTTACGTGATCTAACCTCGCGAATAACGGAACCATCTAAATCGCATTATGAACTTTTTTTTTCAAAGGAATGCATTTTAACGAGGCTGTAGTGTAATATATTGTTTATTTTACAAATATAGTATACATATTACATATTAATCATAATATAATGTTATGTATATACAAATACATAACAATATACCTTTCTGTAAATAAACATTTTTTTTTTTAATGACAATTAGAGAATTAAATACGTAGTAAAAGTTATCCATACCAGTTAATTAATATTCATTATTGTAACTAAATATTATTATCAAGATTTTGTTTCATAATTAATTTTTAATTTCTTTACTTGCACTTAAATTTTAAATTCTAAGCGTATACATTTACAATGATGTTTTTTTTCTTTCCATCGTCACATTTCGGAGCATAGATTTCAACTTTGAAGGTTGCAAGTTGGTAGCAAGTTTTATTTAAAGTAAAAATAAATAAGTAAATATCTCAGTACTTGCTATAAAAGTTATTATTAGTTATATGTAATATAAAAGTCTTATATAATTTGTAGATCTTACACATACTGTCTTAATATAATCATTTTCATTAATATGATAATTTATATCAATACATGGTATTTATTAATGTAATATTTGAGGTGTGGGTGGCGGAGCTCCCCGCCTACCATAATCTATTAAATTTTAAAACACCCCCGTAAAATAAATCCTGGATACGCTACTGTGTGTAATGATTTATCATTATTCATTGAATCCAAATTTAACATATTATTCATTACAGTGCCTTACTTTATAACAACGTACATTGACATCTATACCTACTATACAGCAGATGAGCAGTTACTTACTTTTCCCCTTTTTTTAACTTTTAAATAATAATAATACTACATTATAATTCGACAATACGCGTGCTCCCCCTTACAACTGTTTGTACTTTCCTCAGTTCTTCCTTTAATGGGATATCGTGATTTTCTATATGAAACCGTTTATGATGATGCCTCAACAAGTATAAGACTATAACATTAGTATTAAATTATTGTCTTCCGATCGTCTGAAAAATACGATCGCTCGATCAGTAATGATCCTGCAATAATATTTGGTTCACGGTTAAGTAAAGGATATACGTTAGGACATAAATTATATATTTATATACTTTATATAAATATTAATAGGTTTACCGTGAATTTAAACTCCGAATAAATAACTAAATATTTAAATTGTATTTTATATCTCGTGTTCAATTATTTTGTGTGCAATTACATATTGATATTATATTTTTTTTATAGTTAAAATAAGTAGGAATAATGATTGTATTAAATATTCAAATATATTAAGTTTGAATAAAGTACATCTACTATATTATATTTAGTAGTTATATGGGCGTATAGTATAACTGATACGGATTATAAGTATTATTATTATTGTTTCGTATGGCTTAAATATAACATTCACGGTTTAACATAAGTAACACAGTATAAAATATAGGTACAAGTAGTAAAATAGATTAATAGATAAAATATAACTAGTGATAACAGATTATATAGGTAATACGTTGACTAGAATGAGTGAATGTTTTACATAGGTCTTCAATTAAATATTTATGTCCAAGGAATTCAGCCATTACACTGCGTCTGTTGTGGCTTAGGTTCTTTCATTCCTCCTTGGTATCATTGGATAGTACATTCATCAGTGATGTGTGTAGTAGTTTGCTTTTCGTGTCCGCAATCACATCCCGGCGAGAGTCTCTGCAGTCCCCATTTGTGGAGCATGTGTCCTGTTCTTCCGTGGCCCGTTCGAAGTCTATTTAAGTGCTACCCAATCCCTTCTCGGGAGGTCAGAGTCCCGAGTAACAAGGTATAAAACGTATAGTGTTATATACCAAGGGTTAGTTTATATAAAAAAACCATAAAATTACTCTAAAAATATGTCTGTATGCTCCAAATATTATGTTAGTAAAAAAACCCCAAAAATGTTTTAAAAAAACAGTATTATAGTATTATTTTAGTATTATATTTTGTACAATTTATATAAAAAAAGAAAAATTAGTATCATGTTTAATTATTTTTTATTTATATAAATATTGAACAAATTAATATAATAATTGTGTAAAATATATAAATATATTAAACGCACTTATGTCTTTTTTAAGAATTTCTTATTGTTTTATTTATTTGGTTTTCTTTTTGTCTCGAATTGTTAAATATGTCAATATTTCTTAAATTATATGTTATTTCATAAAAATACATGGGTGTTTTAAAACGTACTTTGTGCTTATTCTCATACATATGAGTTACAAGCTACATTACACGGAGTGCGTATTCAATCGTGAAAAAATGCAACTGCATTCAAATTCAAGCCCTGTGTTCAATAATGTCATTATACTGTCGTAGGTTTGCCTATAGGCAACAATTCGAAAAAACTTCAGAGATATGCACGAATAATCGAATAATAGCAACATATAATATATTATTATACTATTTTTTTTTTTATATATATTGTCATATATACTTGTACACTCCAAGTAAAGTAGATATTTATATATTACATTGTACTCAGCTATAATGTATACATACTTACATATAATATGCGTGTACCTATACTGTTTAGTCGCGAAATATAGGTATACTGTATACATATATAAATACAATATACTTTAGTCGTGGTATAGCGTTGCGTGGTTGTCGCAAGTGAAATTGTGCACTGTAATATTGATATATAATAATAATAATGAATAATGATAATATTGTTATATTATACACATATTATAATATAGTATAGTGCCTAATTTTTGGCCCATGGCGAAGTGACTTCCAGAAAGTCGTTTGTTTAGGATAATGTTATTAAAGTGTGTACCTATATTATAAATAATATATTGTATTCATACGACATAATTATATAATGTAGTAGGTATCTATTATTAAATATTATATATAAATAATAATATGTATTATATACACTTGAGTTGGTATTTACATCGTCCCGTCATCTCGTTCTCGTGATTACTGCAAAACGATTTTTTTTCACCAGGAAAAGAACTGGACGAAGGCTAAATCGATTTATTAACACTGCTCACATGCACACGCACTGCGTGATGGCGTGGTGCACGTTTAACAGTATTCGCGCGGTACATAATATATTATATATAGGCAAGCAATAACACACACACACATAAAATATAAATATATATATATAGATAAGTTAGGTTAGTTGGTTGGTAGGCTAATGTTTGTTTTACACATTTTAATACATGTAAGTACCTACTAGATATATATATTTTATTTAATACATAAATATATACATCGAAATTTGCCAATTGTAATGTCAGCATTTGCTGATAATGATATGTGTCTAAAGTATAATATATACAAATAACACATTAAACTTATTTATAAATAAATAATATCATTGTATACCTATTATTCCACATAATTTGGTTTATATTGGTACATACGTATAAATAAATTATTTAACCTAAGTGCGTGTGTTTGCGTGTACATTATAGTTGTCGACAGTGACGACTTGCGGTGGGGAGACGATTTTCGTTGACCTTGCGTGAACCTTGGGAAGTGGCATCGTTATATTATTACATTTTATTATTATTGTCGCAAGTTCTTTTCGTTATTATTATTATTACTTTATATCACATTCCCCCTGTCCGAAACGAACCTGTCGTACAGGAACAGCGTTTTACAATATTGTAGTAATGTATATATTAGTAATATATAAATTATATTATAATGTTAGTATGGTAAAATACTAAATAGAACTATTCACGAAATATATCCAATACTAAATCATATCGTAATATTATAAGTACTAGATTTATGACATGATGTTTAAAAAACATACAATATTTATTTTTTTTAAAAACGCTCTAAAAATCCCAAAATAACCCCATTATAAAAATACCGTACACAAATGTACTTTGTTTTATAAAAAGAAATTGGTCTTTTTCTACTTGCTAGTTTTTTATGGAACATGCCATATTTGTATTACTTATAGCTATAAATTTATAAACAATGTGAATTCGGTATCATTATGTAGTCACTAAAGCGTGTAAAGTGGCGAATATACAACAACTCCTTTACTCTACTAATAATTACATATACTTACATTATTGTCGTGTATTAATAATATTTTAGAATTATTAGATAATCACTATCATCGCGTATCATTAAAGTGTGCCTCCTATTGAATATTAAAAGTAAACAGACAAACGTCGCCGCCACCGCGATCCACATAATGCCTGGGTCCTGTACTCCGCTGTAGTTCCTCATTATATAGGTACTAGGTAGGTAGGTAGGTAGGTAGTTACTACACACATCGCTAAATATTTGATAACAATATATTATGTTTATTATTAAATATATTAGGTAGGTACTGTTATTATTACGTTTACGGTTTGCATATTATGTGTTGTATTATTATTATTTATTTCGACTAGTTGCCAGCTATCCTTTCCAGTTGGCAGCCACATATATTATATCTATTATATATTGTCTTGTTTGCCGTTTATATGCATCGCATCATTATTTAGGTATATGCAGTATACTATATAGGTGGGTTAGGTATAGGTGTATAATATTGTATACACTACACATTATTGATATTCGTTCGATAGGGCGGTGGATGGCGGCGCGCAAGAGAAATATTTCTGTTTTCGACTGTCGTCGTCCTCGTCCGCAGGTTCAACGGTTTCTTTCGAATGTGTGCGATGCGTTTTGTTTTGTTTGTGCTCTTTTCATACTGTAGGCTTCCGCAGCTCCAATCTGCGCGGACATTCCGTCGGCGAAACACATCACCGACTCGGTAGTTTTGTCACTATGGTATTTCGCGCATGTGCAACAAATCTTCTAATGCGTCTCAATAATATAAGAGTTATATTATATATCTACTTACACACCTCAGTAGTAAGTATACTTATCTAATAGAAGTTATGGTAATATTACAACCTAGGAATTGATAAATTATTATTATAACATTTTCGAAAATGTAATTACATATGGATTTATGAATTATATCAAAAACTTGATTTTAGATGTATACTAACCATACTATATACCTATTAGGCAACTTATAGATTAATACTTATATAATTCAAAATGTATTACATACGTCATACCAGTCATAAACAAATTTGAAAAAATATATCACCGTTCTACTCAATTTAAATTTCTTGATATTGGCACTTCACTGATAATCAAAAATAAACACTAATATTGTTACGATTGATAATGTTTTCTCGGATTCATCAGTTTTCGATTCACGATCCATTTTCCATGAAAAACAAATCAAGTATTCATAATCTATGACATCGATGCTAGTTAAACATCTAATATAAATATAATATTATTCTTCAGTCAGTGTTTGCAAATAATTATTTGTCACCATATCATCTTCAAAAATATTAGATTCAGTTTAAATTATGACTTTTATGATCAATCACAATACTACCAATTTTCTCTACTGCAGATTTCAATGTTTTTTTACATTGTTTGTAATTAGACAACAACGTTCATACGTTAATTAAGTAATATGTATATATTACTACTTGTAATTACGCAAGTAACTTCAATAAACAATAACAACTGAAGATTTAATTGGATAGAAAAATTACGTAATCACCTTTCTCTAGAAGTTCCAAAAAGTCCGTAATTATAAATCCGAGAATTAATCAAACACACTGCACAAGTCATTGTGCATTCCTATTATAAGATTGAGAAAAATAAATTCTTACCTTTCTGCAGGTCGACAGCTTGTAGAACTTGTAGAATCCTAGTTGAAATTGTAATATTAGGTAATGCATCTTTAATAAGCGAAATAAATAAAACATACTTACGTATTATTGGTTATAAAGAAGGCAAGCGTTGACGGGAAGACTCAATGCCGGGGACTTGATATTTTCATATTGGTGTCCACGTACTGAAGAAGTAATGTCTTGGTAACCTTTTAGCAGGTGACGCTATATTTGAACTTCCAAAGACTATAATCTATTTCTTCGGAGGCAAGTTCATTTTCAGCTATCCGTCGTCTTGGCGGAAATATATATAGCGACTCATTTACTATTAAGAAACCATAAAAGACATATCGATTTACTATTATATGTAAAAATATAATGATATTAGGTATGTTTTAGTTATTTTCGTTAATAGTGGCTACTCATTTGTTGTGGTCGTTAAACGAGCCATGATTTATTATGTTTAAAATAAATCTTATAATTTTAGACACAGAAAGAAAGAACCTGCTACTATTTAATATTTATAATTGAATAAAAATAAAAGGTTTATGTCTATATAATGTATATAGAATAAAATATAAACTGGGTGAAATTACCAAGCTTCGCCCGAGTGGTATATTTATTCATATAATTTTATTTGTTGTATATCCATGTATAAATAGATACTATTTAGTTAAATTACAAGCTAGCTTACATATGTTTTTATTTATAAATTTAATTGTATCTATCATTGATGAGTCTTATTTTTTGGCGTATAAACGGTTCTTCCATTATTGCACATATTTTGTTGTATATATATATATATATATATATGATATATCATATTATAGCGTATAGCTGTACATCAATTTCCTATTATCAACTTATAAACTACTCGAACACAAAGATGATGTCTAGAATTCGGAAACAAAATAAAAAATGGTGACGTGACGAGACTTATTTCGAACTGATAAAAAAAAAATCAAAAATATTCAATTGCGTCATTGAAAAAGTAAAACATTCAATACACACCCTCCTCCCTGTCTTTTTCAAAAATAAAAATTAGACTAATTTATTCACGGGAAAGGAAGTATTTGGAATAACTGTGAAAAAAATCACAAAAATGTTCAATTGTCTTAGTACTATAGAAAAACTGGAACATCAACACATATTTTTTACATATAGGTACACTATAAATATTAATAATATATACCTATGTGGCTATGTTTAAAGATATATTATTAGATATGCATTGAATGACTAATAGTTTTCATTTGTTAACAAATTTATAATGTTTTAAAGTAAAATTCCAATATAGGAGACTGAGTAAAAGAACAAAGATAAACACTACTTGTTAGCTAAGGATATTTTTACTCTTATAAAACATATATACTTTTACCCAGCAAAATCTATGCCTCAGAATTGTCACCGAGTTTTTGTTAATAATGATTAATTACTGAAAAAAAATCAACATAAATTATTTTGCTGCGTTGTAGCCGTGTAGGCTGTTATACTATTTTAAGTATTTTAAGTATAGCCTGTTCAAATTTTCAACGTTTAAATATTATAAACCTTTGTTGTAATTTGTACCTATGTTCAACAACAATATCCTTTAAAAATTGATATATATAAATTGGTTTTATCTTCTCTTTACCCTAGTGAGCTATTTACCTATCAGTTTTAAATGTTTTAATGATACAATTCAAACATTATGTTTCATAAGCACCTTTTACACGGTTTGTCTTTAAAAAACAAAATCGAGATTCAAAGGAAAAAACAATTTTAGGTATTTATAGTTTTCTATTTTTTAATGTTCCGAATGTACCACGCATTACTTATTTGATAATAATACGCGTTTCGTAAAAATAACAGTTATTCAGCGTGGTAAATAATTACGCGTGTCACAACTTATTAGGGATGGAATGTACAGATTTGGCACGACGTAAACGGAGAGTAGGAAAATTGATCTCTCGTATAGTTGCTCTTCCATGAGACACCGGGCACTTACCTACCATGATATTTAGTGCGGTATGCGGTTACGTACTGTTGAGAAATCGTGTGTATTAATAATGTATATATATATAGAAGAACATAGTCGGGCGACCGAACAAGCTTACATCAGCAAACAATTGCTTAAATTAAGACGGAAATCGGCATCCCACGCTCGTGTCAAATTGTTAAAATAGCACGACGACGAACCCGCGATTAAATTAAATAACGTTATGCTCGATTAAATGATATCATATTATAATATATATATTGTTCATTTATATACTCTCATCATATAATATCTTCGATCATTCGTGATTCCATAAACCTCCAATCATCATTCATCATAATATCATACGGCTATTATTATTATTATCATCATCATCAGCAGCAACAGCATTACAACTATTATTAATGCGCCAACCTCTCTTCCATTCGTCGTCTTTAGTCGGCATTGTAGCTACGACGACGACGGTGGTGGAAGTGGCAGCAGTGGCGGTGACCGTAGCCAAAGAAAATAATACGACGAGCGGCACGCGGCACAGTAACGTCGATTGCCGTCACGAACGTAATTTTTGCAGTTCCGTCTTCACGTTTTGATTTTATTTTAGTTTTTCACCGTTTCTCTCGTTCCGATTACTGGTCAATTCTTCATTTTGTTAATCCACCGTCATACACATTTCGATCTCGTCGACGTCATCGTTATTGTCAATGGCCTCAAGAAACTGCTGCTGCAAATTGGCTGCAGTAAGTAGGTACACTGTACTTAGCAATAACTAGTAATGAATATTATCTTGTTTAATCGTATTTAACCTACCAAGGTACTACAATATATTTTCAAATGCTATATAATTTGCTATTTAATGCTTTAAATGTTTCATTTTCGGCAGCACGCACATCTATTTCGTCAGTACCTTTACGAATAATTCACATAAGACATTTGAAATAATAACAATATTCGTTATTTCCTCCGTTACCTGCGGTAACTGTATTTCAGGCAGTTCTTGTGTGTTTATAATATCATAGATTAATATTACTCTATGGTTTATACCGGCAACAATGATAACGGAATCGTTGAAATGTCTGATAAGATAAAAATAAAAAATGATTTGCCCTTGAAAGTAAAGTCTAGTAATTTAGTCGATTTATTAACAGTTGTGAATTTATGATTTCTTTCATACTTCATATATGAGTGCATAAAAGTTTTACGCGTTAATAGAAATAATAGTACCTAGTTAGTAGTCACCGAAAGTATATTTAACGTACAGAACTACAGAGTACATAGCGTTATAATATCTTGTTATGTTAGCGAAAGAATAGTGATCTACTTTATTATTAAAAAGATTATAAATTATTATTTTAATTTCGACGTGTACAAAAATAGTTGTCAAATTGAAACGGGTGTCTAGCTACCGGCTCTATCTATGTTTTTAAACACAAGCGAAATTGATAATATATTCCTATATACATGCAATCGTGTGTATTACCTGCCGTATTTTCTTACGTAATGATTGATGATGGATGCATTGGTGAATAGATTAAATCTGTGGTAATTTTAATTATAACTAGATAATTATTTATGAGCTCGATTAGAAATTTAACTAAATCTGTAGACTATAATAACTAAAATGTTATTTAAATAGTTCAAAAAATAATTCATTTCTAATCATGTACTACTTAAATATAGCTCTGGTAATTTGGATAGAATTGAAAGAGTATAATTTAATTTCAATGTGTATAGTTAAATTTGGATAACGAAAAATAATTATTTATTTTATTTTATACTTATTGTAGTTCCCATATCTAAACAGGATTTATTATTTTCATGATAAAAATCCTAACTATTTAAATTGTTTTTCATAATTGTCTATCAAGTTTATTATGATATACTCATTATATTATGTATTAAGTATATTATTATTAATTTGTAGATAAAATACTAAAATTGGTAGAAACTAACTAAAATAATGTTAAACACATTTTTCAATTATTTAAAGTTACACAGCTATTAAATCTTAAATTATCAAAAATATAATGATTAAAAAAATTACTAATATTATATTTAAGCAGATGGCCATTATCAAAAGTTCAACTATATTATATTATTATGATAAGACTAATTTACGATTAAGTCATATTAATGACTTGTGTATTTATTTTCAGTGTCGTCTGTATTAATCATTAAACTCATTTCTTCTAATTCAATTTTTTTTTTTAAATCTGAGTTTTGTAATTTATTTACTGTATTGATAGACTCAAAAGTAAGACCCTTCTTAAAGAGAACTATGATGGTAATTAATTTAAAAACATTACAATTATACATCATATTTTATGTTAATTAAAATTTTAAAATATTTAACTTTCAAAGATGATTTTTTTTAAAAATAAATTTAAATTTAATTAGATATTTGTATTTTTTAGAAGATCAGGTCTTAAAATTTATCTTAAACACTCAAATGATTGAAAAAAAAGTGACCTTCACCGTACAAGATGGTTTTTAGGAGATCAGTGGGGTAGTGAGGATTTGGATAATATGTAAATAATAAAAATAATGATGTATGGTAATTATAATCAGTAAATGTTATAAAAGTTTTAAGATATAAAATAATAAAATGTAAAAACGGTTTTTAGAAAAAAGAAGGAAATAATTTTTCGGCAGATTTTCTTGTATAATTTTAATTTCCCCACTCCACTAAAACTTTTTTTAAAACCACAACTGAGCCATTTAATACATCCTATATGTTTATAGTAGGTATGTATATCGTGACTGTCAATTATTGTTTTGACGATGACGTGATTATATAATGATATAATTATACATCGATTTATGCTATAATTATAAAGATGGCCCAATCATGGTTAATTAAGTTTTATCAATTATAAGATTTTGACGTACTATAATTTTAAAATGTACACAGATATCTAATGTATTAGTATAATTGTATTGTATCTTATATACAATTGTATAATATAACCTTTACTTTTTTATTAGATGAAAAATTAAAATAACAATTATAACATTTGTCTACGACTTTACGTTATGTTATTGTTATCGAAACCAAATAAACAGGCATGCCAGTTAGATAACACTGCACAAAATGTTCCCCAGACTTGGAATATTCGCTAAAATATAGGTCGCTATAATAATAATTTTCATTGACATCAATACACTGTTGATATCGTTTTTTCTATACCCAAAGAACAAACGCAAACGTAGTGATTGTAAAAATGAAACTTTAACTTAGTTAATTTAGTCGTAATTGTTATTAGATACTTAATATTTTTTAAATTTTTGTATCATAAAATATTACTATTTGTCGAAAACAATAGTTCTTAAAACTTTACATATATTATACATATAGTTACAGTCTGACGTTAAAATGACGTAGGTTAGGATTTATTTAAATTTAAAATACTTTAAATAAGATCGGAAGTTTAATAACTTTGGCAACATATTGTCTTGTTTTTGAAAACGCTTGGTTTTTTAAAAATAATTTGGCATAGGTGATATTCTACTAGTAGAGATAATTTTAAAATTATTTTAGCCAAATATTAAGTAGAATTTTAAAGAAGTGCATTTAACGAATTATAATTATCCATGTTACGTATATATATATATATATATATGGTGACCAGATATGAAAATTAAAAAAAAAAAATTTTTTTGGTAAAAATACAATGTGTAAAGTTTGAATAAATAAATACAAAAATTTGTTAATGTGTAGGAAACATATTTATCATACAACAAATTAAATAAACTATGCTACCAACCATATTAGATTGCATTACTTCGAACCATAAAATATAAATTAATACCAAGTTATAAAAATCATAAATATGTATTAACCCATATTTTCAAAAAAAGAGTACAATTTTATATACTTAAGATTATTGTTAAGGACACTGGACACTAGGACAATAGGACATGTATCAAAAAAGAGTACTGTCCTACGAAAAATAGTACGTTTGGTCACCATCCGTATATATTTTCGTAATAATTGTACTAGTTGTTAATCTGTTGGTCGAATTATGAATTATTTTCTTTTCTAAATGTATTAGCGTTTAAATTTTTATTATTTAGTAAGTTAAATGAACACCGGCCCTTCAGGATTATCAGTCAAGTATTTCACAATAATGATCATCAGTGCAATTTGCAATTTGCACTGATGATCATTATTGATTGCACTATTAGTTTTTAGCGTTCAATGGACTCTGAAAATGTATAATATCTAGCTATAGTGCCCTTTTACTAAGGATGTGTTTTTATACTGTATATATATAATACATGTTATATAAATGTGTATTTCTAGCATTGTTAAAATTATTGAAATTTTAATTATTTTTAGAGTATTATGTTTTGTTGAAGTTTATTTAAACATTGATAGGTTACATTAAATACATTAAAAGGATAAATGAAAAAAAAATTACTTGTATCATTAAAAACCAAACATGTGAAAGATCTCGCCTCATCTTCGATTATCGATTTTCATTTTCATTCACCTTCTCGCTTTAAAAAGGAATAAACATTTTTTTATAGCATTAATAATAATGTATACAGAATTTCCACGATATTATATATTCAATTTTTTTTATAGTTTCCATTGTGTTAGAAAGATAAATAGCTTCCTGGTTGAGCCACTGCATAAAAAGTCTAAGAACTCCATTTAAGACTCATCTGTACATTTTATGGGAGTACGTAGGTATTCCTACATTATTATTAACATCCTAAGAAAACCATAAAATATCGATTAATTTTCACTTTCGAAAACTTGACTATTATTTTTTTTTCTCAACAATAATCACTAGATAATAATTTAACAATGGCTATTTTTAAAATAATAAAATTAATTAAAAATATTTGAAAAAAATACTTTAATTGCCATATTTCTAGAGACAAATTAACCATTTATCAATTATACCAAATGTGTATCTACAAATGTTCTTTTTTTCATTTAATATCATTCTATAATGAAGTTGCAAGCTGTTTTAATTCTTATACTTTCTACACCAGGCTTTCTCCCTCATGTTTATGCACAGAGTATATATATTATTTGAAATAATTTATCTCCATTATTCTTTATATACTTCTAAATAACATTTAATCGAATAAGAATTATAATAAGTTAACTTTTATTATTAATTATTATATGTAATTTATGTACAATTAATAAACGTATAATAAGTATAAACAATTATTATTAACGTTGTATTAATATATTATACTTATTAAGTATTTGAAGATATCGATTTATTTCTATTTATTGTAAATTAAATAATAACTGGTAAATTAATCGTAAAAAATATCCCAAATGTCATGCACGATTATTGCATTTATACGTAATTTATATAAACTCAATATGTTTTTCAGTATTTTTATGGTTTTATATTCATAAATACGAACAACCAACAGGTTATAACATACTCGTTTTTTAATGGCTTTACATAATAATATGGTTTTTAATGTGTATACAAGTATAATGCCAATCTTGATTTGTTTAAAATAAATAGAAACAATATAAATCTTACAACTTAATTATTTGTTAATATATTTCATGTAAAATCCTAAAGTAAAAATTATTTTAAACTCGTGTCCTTTAATTATTTGTGTACAACTATATGTCTATATTATATTATCTCAAATAAATAAAATTTATTAGTGTATCAACAATCAACATACAATTCAACTATTATTACATCTCTTCAAACATTGTTTATTTAATGGATTATCATCCATAAAGTAAACTACTATACTAGTTGTTTATTTTTATAATGTGTGATTTCTAACAATAAAATATAAGTATATATTGCGGTTTATGATATGGGAAATGTGGGTTTTAATTTTAGAATAAAAAACAAATTTATTCTATTTTTTAATCGTATGAACTACGAGCATTAAAATCAACGTAATATTTAAATAATCAAAAATACTAATAATATATATTACATTTTATGTTTCTTATCTGAAATTGACTGAAACAGTGATATAATAATATATACACACAATTATTAATAATTACTTAATTATTTTAATTATTATATCACGTTGTTTTTAATTAAAACTATAAAAAAAAAAAAGTAAATAATATACATTTTGTAATATTGAATTTATCAGGACATTTGCTAAGTTGTTTTTTTTCAAATTATTTTTAACATTTTAATAATTAAATCATTTTTAATGTGTCTTGTTATTTAAGTTTTATGATATGATTTTATTTTGATCATCTTCAACAATAAATCATCTTTAGAAAAAATATTTCTTTGTATAGTATAAAATATTTATAATTACTACTATTTATGCGTTAAGTTATTGTAAAATTGTAATCATTAGTTTCGCTTCTGCAAATCGTACTATTAAAATTATTTATAAAGTAAATGGTAACTGGAGAATATTAATTCTATACAATTATGTTAACAAATCAAATTTAACTCTAATTTACCTGGATAATATGTATATTTTAAAATTAACTTACATGAGATATATTATTGTAAATAATGTATGTTACTTTAAGTACCTAAGAATCTAACTATGTTTTTATGAGTTTATTTAAAGTGACGTCACTCTTAATTTATGCTTTCGGATTTAAAACGATTTGTATGTATTGCTCTACGGTAAACGAAATTGCTTTTATTATTTTCTATTAGCCTTGGTAATATTTCCTTTAGGCCTCAAAGAGTGCGAAAATATCAAGGTCAAGTTGGTTAAATACTCATGTTTTTTTAATCTCGTGTTTTTAAATTATACGAGTACTTTTTTTTACAAATTAGAATATTACAGCGTAATTAAGAAATTTTTTTCACTTAAATTTTATTATAATGTTTTAATGTTTATATATTAATAGCTCAAAATAAAGGTTAAATCTTAAGTAGTTAAAACCTAACTGTAATCATTAAAAAATCATTATTATTATTCAAGCTGATTTATTTTAATCTAAAGAATTTTTCGAAGAAGCTAACAGTTAAATTCATATTATAATATTTATTATATTATTATATAAATATTTAAATTTAATAATATTAATATGACATGAATAACTGATACTAAAATTATTGATTTCAATATCTTGTTTTTATGGTATTTTTTACATTAATACCAATTTGGTACTAAATATATAGATATGTTTTAAATGACCTGAATATATGATAATTTTACTTTAAGTTTGTTATTCGTTTTTCTCGCATATAAATATGGAATATTTTTTAAATAAGTGTATGATGCTAATAAACTCAACTTTATCAAAACATAACATAGGTTACTCCTGTTTCAAGTCACGGGCCTAATACAAAATATTAATTATGTATAAATACACATACCTATATAAGTGAGTACTTACAGTAGTGTTGATATTTAAATAATTTGTAGTCCTATAATTTTAACTCAGAAACTAATAAAACGAATCAGATGAAACATAAAGCTCATAGCTATTAATTATTATAAATATCAAATTATTTATTATATTAATTTATTTCTTTTGTAGATTTTTATTTTATGGCTTTCAATTACATAATTTATATAGGTATTAGGTAGTTATGTAAAAATGTATTAAATAATTATTATAAAATACCCAGCATCTATTATAAGAAGTTGACATAGTTTGTCTTATAACCAACAATGTACTTATTAATTGTAGTTTACTCAGTATAAATTAATAGTATGATATATTTAATTATTATATGTAGTTATTGAATGTATTAAATAAAAATGTGTTTCACTGAAGAATTTTTTTAAAATTTATTTGAGTAAATGCAGTTTAAAGTTCGCAAATTTTATCCTTGTACCATTGATTTCTAATTTATCTGAGGTTAATTCAAAGTAATTACTTTGTAGGCCATATTCAAAAAACCTCAAAATATGTTTCAAGTATGCACGACGTGTAAGCAACTCATGGCTATGTCATACTTTACAATACATTTAATTGATAAATTATAATTTAGAAAATATATTTATATATTTTAGCTGTAATTATTAATTATCTTATGAATAATGCGAAATAGTTTTTCTAATTTTTCTTAGATGCGAGTATATTATATTTCATAGAACTTATTATACTACCTATATATAAATATTATGCATAAATCATTGTTCTTATAATTAATAAATATGATAAAATTTGATTATTCCAGTGCAGGCTATTGGTTTTGGTATTATGAATTTCATTAGATTTAATCATAAATATGGATGATATGTATGGTGTATGAGAAGACGTGACCGAATTTCATCATGTTTATCCATGGCCTATGCTGCAACGGAACAATTTTCTCGCATCTTCATACTGTTCATATGTTAACGACATAACGATTTTGCATACAGGCACTAAAGAGGATTACCTAAAAAGATTAATTTACCTTTATATGTATCTGTTTGTGCTGTATATACTTGTAGATAATAAATAATAAGTATATCTACAACTAATATATATATACAGATTAATAAATAAAAATTTCGAAGTATATTATTAGTTTAAAAATTTAAATGTTTTCTAATTTTCTTTCGTCAATATTAAAAATATTCATATACCCCTTGTATTATGAAATATAATTATTTTTATAAAAGAATTTTATGATTTACTCGAATAAAATAGGTCGAATTAATGGATATTGGACATTATACATTTTCATAAAATCGCACTCTGAGTTTACTGTTTCTAATAAATCGTACGATTACCATTAACTTTAATACTTATCCATTAGGTTTCTGTCGGAATTTCCATTTAATAGCGTGAAATCGCGTAATATATTGTTAATGATACAACTATTCGTATATTACTGCACAAACGTTTTAAAGAGTCGCGAGAAACCTCACATTTTCTATGAGGTCGACTGTCGAGACATCATCCAGAAACTATTTTATAGCGATGGATTTTTATCTGAAAAAAAATATCACTGAATTTATAATATGTACTATGTAGGTAGGTAGCAATGATACAGTCAAAAACGTCTTGAAACAGTTAAAACCAACACATTTTTCTGGAAATGGGATGCACATGGAATCCAAATTATATTCTGTTACATATTTTAATCGTGAAAAAACAAATGACAATTGGCAATAAGTAATAATTAATAATTGATTGTAGTCGGTCGCTGGCACTATATGAAATATCAAACATCCACACGAATGAATAATTAGTATAATCGACAGTAAAGGTTATCTAGGGCCTTGGCAATCGAGATGATATGGTTATTAAAATAATAACAGCCGTCTTATAGTTTTGACATTTTCCACACATACGATTATTTCTTCGTCTTTGTAGTAGGTAGTCGTCTGACTGCGCTGCAGTAATCGTCGTGGTCTGTGGCGTTTCGGACCCGATTATGTGAGTGTGTGCCTCTCATTATATCGTACCTACCTATTTTATTATATAATCTGTGATATTATTACAATATCATGTACCTAGTTTAATGCGCGTCACGTATTATCTAATCGACAACGATGATGTTATTATTATCTGCATATCACCGGTAAGTGGTATTTTTTGACAAAACATTAAACTATTATATTATATTTTTATACTGACCGTAATACAATTTAATAATAAACAATAATAATTCAATAATAATCGCACGTTGCAGCAGAGTATATCGCGCGCGTGCGAGTGAGTGAATATCGAGTGTGTTGCGTGCGCGAACGTTCGTTTTTGCGTGTGTGCGCGCGCGATTACAATCTCCCTCTAATTTATGCAATGGCAATAATAATTCGCGACGTCGTCGGCGGTGGTAGGGATATTTAGTGAACCAAGGCAGAACGGCGCGGCGGCCGCGGCAACGACGGTGGCGGTAGACTCGGCTGTCAGTGCCGATTCTGTGGAGTGTCTGCGCCAACCGAAAAAAAGCACAGGTCCACACACGCAGACGAGAAACACGAATTAGAAAAAAAATTCAATACAATCTTACACACACACACACGACCGAAATTATTTTTTGCGACTGTGTCGTCGAGTGGTTGACAACGACGATTAGCCACTACGCTACAGCACATTACTTCGGCGACGACGACGACGACGACACCGCCGAGATCGTGTCCCCGTGCGCGCGGGTGTCTGAAAATTGAATAATAATAATAATATAAATTATTACTATTATTTATTAATTTTTATTCTCCGCTGTGTGTGATTTCTGTGCGTGTTTCCGAAGTGTGGTGTCGTGTGCGAGCGTTGTTTCTCAACCCGTTTCGGTGGCCGCGGACGACCGCAGCAGACGGACGCACGAATATCGAACATTTTCAATAATATTGCTGTTTCATTGTATTTAATTTTATAATTTTTTTTTTGTTATTTGAAATACATACGTAAGCGCGTTTATGTGTATATTTATAAATAAGCACATATATTTTTACACTACGTATGAGTTCATCGTATACATAGATTAAATTCGTCGTGTACCTATATATATCAAGTCACGAACAGACGAAAATATATCATACCACAGAGAAGATATCCCAACTATATATAATCGTACTGTTTATATTATTTTTATTTAATTATTTTTTTTACTCATTTATTTTTATGTTTTATTTTGTTTTAATACACACGTCCTATGTAAACTCTCCACTCTGTTTCCAGGGCCCGAGTACAGCCACTGAGCCACCGGCGCGTTAGCAAACTGAAGACACTAGTCAACACTACTGGAACGCTAGGTGGCAAATCAGCAGCTGCGTCAAAGATTGTTACAAGGAAGTAAGCTCTCGACAAAACACACATTTTCATCCCCGTTGGTTTCAAGAATCTAACTAAACTTATCGAGGCCAAAAATTTATATTTTAATTTATTATAAAACAAAAATAATGATAAGTAATAATAATAATTTATAAAAATTACAAGTCGTCATTTTGCTGAGAAAATAAGCTTAATCTGTGATAGTGTTATTTTTTATTTAAATACCGTTTTTAAGTATCATTATTATTGAGATCACATATAGTTTTCGTTTTTATTTTAATTTTTATTTCGCTTCGTAAAGTTATCGAGAAAACAATTAATAAAATGCCTCAAAGTGCGGGCGTACTTACAAATTCTGTTATGATAACTTTAATACTACTGATCAGTTCCTTGTGTGGATGTTGGAGTACTGATGCGGATCAACATGTTGCTTCGTCTCCCACATGTGACAGGTAAGATAGGTCTAAAATGCCATTTTTATTATCTTCCATTAATTGCATCCATTTGGCACAGATGATTTAATTTTATTGCTTTAGTTAGTATATATTGTTAGTTTACTTAACTTAAAAATTATGATTTATAAATTTTATTATCTTTTAGTTTCATTTTAATATTCTAAAAAAAAACTCGCCGTGTACAAATTTGGAGGATAATAATGTTGATTGGCCTTCCTTGCGCGAGTTATTAAAATTCCAAACCTCGTTTGTGCTCCTATTCTCGTTATACTTAATTTCATAGCTACAGTATATTGAAGAAATAATTTTGGAGATAGAGATTACAAGTCCTTAAATTTAATCTTCCTGGATTCAAAAATATTCTCACGAGTTTTTAGAGTTACAATATTTGTAATAATAATAAAAAAACATATGGATATATAGTAGTCGTAAATAACAGTCATAACTAAGATTTGTAAATTTAACACGAATTATTAAACTATTTGACATAGTCGAGTTTGTCAATCTCATTAAATTTTCTACATAATGCTATTTAACGCGATTTCATATCATACATATTCTCCGTACCTACTTCTTTGATATATTTGGCGTTTCATTGCTTATTTTTTACTTTAATATTATAATAATAAACCTATCGAACAAGTAAACGCCATATTGCATAATTTCTTTCTTTTTTGATAAGGATAAAAACAATATTACATTAGTAATATTGGCCAAAAAATAAAAAATTCCATGCAATCTCGCCGAATAAATTTTATATAAAACCAACGAGTTGGCCTGTTTACCCCCTCCGGGACATGCCGGGACGCCCTGACTGGTAACTTTAAGTTGTTTTTTTTTTTTACTTCTCCTTTCTAGGCGATCTCTGTCTATACATTATAACTTGTTTAATATGAACCAGCTCCCGCATTGAATTAAAATATTAATTCAAGGTTTATATATGATATTTATCTTGGCCGTCACTTATTTTTAGTGTACTAACCATTGAAATTTCAACTCGAAAATTATACATAAACATAAAGTATTGCAAACACGTTCTCAGAGAATTCTATACAATGTGGCCGTTTTTATATAGGTTTATACTTATATGCACGGTTTTGAAAAGATAATTAAAATTATTTTTTTTTTCAAAGAATTCCCAATACTTTTTGGTAGTTATAATGTACCTATTAAGATGAATTCATACTTAATCTGCTTTCCTTGTTGTCAAATCACGTATTTAGAACTCGTTTTACTCCTGACGTCATCGCGTAATATACGAAACTTGACAATATGTTCTCTAAAATTAATCTCATGTCAGTAAAATGTAGAGTAATTATTACTCCGTGTTTTGTCTTGTAGTTTCTATTTTTGTCATTATTGTGTGTACCACGTTTTTATTTTTTTTAGTTACAATGTGCACTATTTTTACACTATTAATTCTATTCATATTAAATAGTATCATTATCTCCGCAGCTTACATAATAAACATTTTATTATTTCCACTCAAGTCTCACCAGAGAATGTCTCAATAAACATATGATTAATGAAAAAGAAATACATAATAATATAATAATTTCTTGATTATTTAATTGCTGTGCACTTTATCAGAAAAAATCTAATCATGGATTTTCAAAGTTTTATTTCAGTATCGTATACTTTTTGAGTGATCTATATCGAATCACCAAATAATTGTAACGAGCAAATTAAACTTTTAAAGACTTATTGAAGAATTTTGTAACAAAATTACTTATTTTTTTTACGAGATAGTTCAGTTTTTGTGGCGTGATTTCAGGTTCCATCTATTAATACCATTTTGCTTTTTTTCCTATACTCGTGTTCACAAAAATTTTGGCAAGATTACAAAGATTTACCCTAGTGGTAGATTTTTTTCTCAATCTTATGTCATTCAACTTTCCGCGCTCCACTACATAAAAAAGTCCACACGATTCGGTACATTTGTGTTACCTATTTGTACGACGACAATAACATGCTCTTGTTTATTATCAGCAAGTAACAATAATAAGAATATCAATGAAAACTTTGACCAGAAAAAAAAAGTTATAAAGAACGACCGTTTGCAGTTTCTATGTAAGAATTCTCGAATTTCGGGGTCTTGGACGCGCGACAAAATATGAAAGCATACACTGAAGTAGTTGTGCGTAAGCTAAAACAAAAATATTTGTTATTACGCCAGTCATCCATACGTGTGGTATTTATCAATACAATGATATGGCTTTATGGGTAATAATAATTTTTACCTTTTCTCTCTCTCCATCATTCTCTAAATTCAATTTAATGCTGGTGAATAGTCGCACAGCGTAGTACTATTTGAAAGTGAATTGTGTAGGTCAAATTATTCGAAATCGGTTCCATTGATTAGTGTTCGGTCTATTAGTTCCAGCGATCATAATAAGTTACGTTTATGACTGGCTTATTATTATAGGTACTATTAATCGTATAATACAAATTCTACTGCAGTACCTATGGCTATATTATATGTATTATTTACCTGCGCGTGCCAACAAATCGTTTTAAAATCTGCACACGGTTATCGTTCGATGTAGTATATTTACATAGGTTACACATTAGGTATATATTATTATTGTTATTATCATCTACATGTCTATGTTATAATAACAATTTTTGTCATTGACTTCGCGGTGCGTTCTTCCAGAATATAATAGTACCTACTTAATATATATTATATTTTCAATCTCAGGCGTTTGTTTTTTACGTTATTTTCGTTTCACGGACCTAGGATGTAGGTCATGAAAAAAAAACATAATAATAATTGCGTGTGTACACATTATATTCGTATGTACTGTTATTTATTATTCGTACCTGTGTCTGTGTATGTTTCGTCTTGTGGCGCGCGCGACATAGGTAGTGTCTAACGAAATAGCTGTGTAAGCTGTGTATTGGCAACCCGTCAATTACTCCGTGTGTGTGTGTGTGTGTGTGTGTGTGAGAGAGAGAGAGAGAGAGACAGAGAGACAGAGACAGAGACAGAGACCAGAGTTACATATACCTATACATATGGCTGATTGCTGCCGCCATCGTCGTCGACGGGCAACAGTGTTCTAATCGGTGTCAATGTCAATCAAATCCGTTTTTATTTACTTGTTCTTCAATTATCGTGTTTACGCGCTAGTGGAAATATAATGAGAAATAGAAAAATCGTTTTAAAACGTTTCGGAACCTGTACAATACATGTGAAATTATATAATATAAACAATCCATTTCGTAGGTTAAGTCACCACCGTACTCTATTAAGTGTACGCATCGCTAGCACCTATTATATTATAATATAACATATTATGTACGCGTACGTGTACGTTATACATAGTTGCTATGTGGTACACTATAAAGTTATTACAACGCTCGAACTGCACAAATTGCTTTATTGGATGCTCGTGCATACTCGCAGTCGTTTATATTTCAATATTATATATTACTATTGCGTCATGACCATCCCCATCGCGAGCGTGACGTGACCTTTTACGTACATCCTATACTCGTAACCCGTGTAGCAGACGAACCATATTATTATGTAATAGCACACCTAGTGCCAATTTGCTGTAGTTAGGTTTTTTCTCTTTATTATTATTATTATCACTTTATTAACATTGTATTTAACAACACAAGAGTGTCGCTAAAGTATATTCAACCGACCGAGCCATTTGAGATGAGGACATTATAGGTGCTAATTTAAAGTGTAAATTGTCTTTTATATTATATGTATGATGCGCATAGTACAGTTATCATTACCCAAATTAAGGTCATACAATTTCCAAGACGACTTTCTTGTAATAATATTATCAGTGGATATCAAAATTGTATGATATACCGCAATCAACCATTTACGTGAAAATGCGAGGTGATGATGTGTCAAGGCCGCTTCAGACTCATGACTAGAACATATACGTCAAAAAATAAATAATGGGTTATAATGGTTATATTTTTGTGGTTTTTAAAAAATCGTAATTATATCCAAAACAATAGAATAATGTCACATAAATATTAAATCCACATTGTCTAATTGATCATTAGATTTCATATTCATCTGAAAAAAAATGGTAAAAAATCTAATTAAAATTACGATCATTAAGAAACGAAAAGTTTGTTGGTATCAGTACATTTTTTTCATGATATCCAACAGCAATATTGTTTTTAGAATTGAAATAATAGAATAATTTACTTTTACCTTTAAATCGTTTTTCACTATATCGAATCATTACGATATTTACATTTACTGTTTTATTATAAAATGCACTTGGAAATATGACTATAACTTTTTCAACTTTTAGTTATAGCCATCTCTAATTAAATTAAAAAATGCTTCATTTAATTTTTATTCAGTTGAATAATTCTTGTTCTATATTGTATTCTTTGCGATACTAAATTATTCGGCCATACCCATTTTATTTGTATATTATAGTGCACTTACTTTCTAATTTTTCTTAATGATACAAATCATTCGGGTATGAAAACTATTAGAGTATTTTTACATAAATTTAATAAAATTCAAGAACAATTTTTCTCAAGGTAGTAGGCATAGATATTTTGCTTGACATCGGATTGAAATCGTTGTCTGATTTGCAACTCCAGTCACTGCGGCACTGCCTTTCACACTAATTGTGTATCACAACTTTATTATGTTCTGTTTTTTGTTTATGCACGTCAATTACAAATATTAAAAAAAAAATCACTTAAAGATTAAATAGTATTTGTATATATATATTATTTTACTTGCGATTTCTTTTATTTTATAAAATAATTAGTAAATTATTGTTTAAAACAGGATTATAGATCTGATTATATGATTAATATATCATCTAATTATCCATTTGAATTTTGAATATTGTGTTATGAAATATTTCCATATATCTAATTACACATTGGTTTTGATTATATGGTAGGTTCTAATAATAATAATTTTCGAGCTTCTTTTACCTAGAAGTTAACATAGGACTTTATTTCTCATATCGTTTGTATTTTAATTACATAAATTATTGGAATATTTTTACTATAAATACTTACTTTACAGATTAATGTATTGTTTTTATAGTACCTAGTACCCATTGAACATTTTTTTATTAGAAAATTGTAGGTGCCAATTTAAAGTTGAACGTTATTTTGTAGACATAAATCAAATAACTAGGTAGGTACTCTTTATCTATAAATATAGTGTGCGGTAATTTAGATATAACAACATGTGTACCCATAACTTTCAGTCTTACTAGGCATACCTTATTTTATTCTAAATTATGATATAGAATATTTTATTAAAAATATTTAATTTTAATGATATTGAGTTATGAACTATTTATCTACTTGAGCTAAACTTTCATACTATGTATTGATAAAATTGAAAATTGAAATGTATTGATAAAATGTATGAAACAGCGGATAACTTTTAATGTGTTATTATTAATGTATTCTTATATTATTTCGTACATCAAAACATCAAATAATTAAAAATTAATACACTTAATTGTTTATAACTTTAAGCTTACAGAATGAATAACGAAAATATTGTACAGCAATATTGAACGATGTATTAAAATAAAATAATATTTTTGGTATTTTAACCATTTTTTTAATTAAGTATAGAATGTTTTTGGTAAAGTGTACTTTATTTTACGTGATTTCAGTTAATTAGATATCTTAATAATTTTCCTTATGCAAGGACGTTGTATACATTTTCACGCATTTTTCAACCGTCGAAATCGTACTTCATTGAAAAGTGTGACGATACTTTCAATGACACATGCCCTTGTATTTATAATTTATGATTAGTACCTTTAAACTCAAACTTTAAGAAGGATTATTTTCAAAAATTATTCATGTTTAAAATAAATAAAAGTAACAATGGTTTAAAAAAGATCATTTAAATTAAATGAGAGCGAATGTTACTAAGATGTAATGAATAGTAAGCTATAGTAGATAAATAAAAAATATTTTAATTTAATTTTGTGTTTACAATTAATATGTTTTTATTTCAGTAATATTTACTGCTATGGGCCATTGCTGCATGCGATTCAAATGTCTAGCATATTCCCGGACTCAAAAACATTTGTTGACATGAAAATGAAATATTCGCCTAATGAGACCATGAACATATTCTTGGATATGATGAAAAGAACGGGACAAAGGCCATCAAAATTAGAACTGGAAATTTTCCTCAACGATACTTTTGAGAAGGAAGGTAGTGAATTCGAAATTTGGGATCCTTCCGATTGGAAGCCAGAGCCCAAGTTTATTGGTGATATTAAGGACCCAAATTTCCAAGAATGGGCTAGAGGTTTACATTTATTATGGAAACTTCTCGGTAAAAAAATTAAAGATGATGTACGTTTACATCCCGACCATTATTCAATTATCTATGTCCCGTATCCGGTAATTGTACCCGGTGGCCGGTTTCGTGAATTCTACTATTGGGATTCTTACTGGATTATTAGAGGTCTGTTACTATCTGAGATGTATACTACAGTCAAAGGAATGCTTAGCAACTTTTTATCAATTATTAACACTTACGGTCATATTCCAAACGGAGGCAGAGTTTATTATGCCATGCGGTCTCAACCCCCCATGCTAGTACCAATGATGAAAAGTTACATCGAGGCTACAAATGATACAATTTTCCTTAAAGAAAATGTAGATATACTGGAAAAAGAATTCAGTTATTGGATGTTAAATCATACAGTGGACATAGAAAAAGACGGAAAAGTATACACATTGGCTAGATATAAGGATTCGTCGACAGGACCCAGGCCCGAATCATACAGGTATTTAGTTTTGAATTTCATAGAAGTTAATTCAAATTTAATTTATGTTTTTTCTAAATATTAATTGAAATTACAAATTATTTCTGATTCAATACTAGCAAGGAGGAATTAATAATTCCTGTTTTGTTATAAATTAGAATTTTACATTTTTATCTGTGGTAATATGCATATTTATTTATTAATATTACCTATTCGCCTACAAATTACAAATATTTACTTGGTATTATTAGAACAAAAATTATAATTAAACAATATTTATTATTTAATTTTTGTATTTTTACAGGGAAGATATCATGAGCGCACAAACATTCAAGACCGATAACGATAAAGAAAACTACTATTCTGAGCTAAAGGCCGCTGCGGAATCTGGGTGGGATTTTTCCAGTAGATGGTTTATTCTAAATGGAACAAATAAAGGTAAATAACTGACTAGTATTATTATCTATTATTTATTTTTTCAATTACGCTTAAAGCCGTCCACAGTATATTGTGCTTACCGTGTTTACTTAAATATAGGTAAAAAAAAATTACCACTGTTACTGTAATATTAACAACAAAATTTATATTGAAGACAATGAAATAAAAGCGCAAAGTCATACATTTATTTTAAAACAATAGTTTTGGGCTCAGTGTACTGTCTTTATCTGTACTTAGCACTACCGGATATTTTTTCTTGTATAGCTCAAGGTTATATTATGTATATGGTTTTTCTTTTCTGATTATTTATTTATCATCATTAATTTTTTTTACAAAGTAAATTTTTTTTATAAAATCATGACTTGGTCAACCATGACCTGTGATCTCCATTAAGATTCATATCTAGGGACTTTTACTTTTATTAATTTATTACTGTTAAATGTAGTATAGTTTTCAATTTTTTCTACTATTCTGTATATATAGGTTTCTATAGGAAATTTTTGTTCATATTTTGCCCTATAGAACCTATACACGTATGATACCACGCGTGTGCCGGAAATGTAGTAAATAACAATACATTATAATTTGCCTGTAGTATAAAATCTATTGTTTGAAAATAAACGCTATATTATTAAATAGTAGTTTAAATTCGAAAAAATCCTAGTTTTGTTTTGTAAATACTTACATGGTATAGCCACAATAACAATTAACAAACAAATTAACTTCCAAAAATTTCTAAAAATCGCTTGTAATTTATTACCCTAAACAAATATATTTTATCTACATAAAATAATTTAATGAATAATTAATGAAAAACCCATAAAATGTGTTTAACACTTAAACAATCATATTATTATATCATTAATTTTTTTCATAAAATTAGAAATTTGATTTGAGCGTTCGTGGCATCTTAAAATTATTACTTAATTATTATTACTACTACATATTATACATATTCATTTGATCCAAACCAGTTACCATAAAATAAACCTATATTATTTTAAGTGTAATTAATTTTACTAAAATAATTTCACAATTTCATTAGGAATATTTACAAACGAAGTATTATAAATTAAAAATACATATTAAATTTATAATTTTAATATTTTCATAGAAATGGTCAGATTAAAACTTGTTAATGATGTATAAATATTAAAATTATTAGATAAATATATAGTATTGATTATTCTAAATAAAAATCTAAAACCAATTACATGAAACAATGGTATTTTTGGCATATTATTATTTAATTGTAATAATTGTATGTTACATCACATTATGTATAATATATTTTCACAAAATGGTCAAAACGCCTTTGAACACTATATTATTGCACATATTATAAACTATATTATACATACTATACTAAAAACCTTGAATATTATGAATTTTGAAACAAAATATTTACTCTTCACTCTTCGAGAAAAATATAATATTTCGTTTAACGCTTGATGTCTAAATGCTTTTTCTTACTTTGTCAAAACGTGTTATGGAAAGGAAATAGGTATAAATAAAAAGTATAAAAATAAAAATATTTCTTAAAAATGTAATTCATATTATTTCAAAAATATCACGTGTTTCAAAAAATAATAAAATGTCACGTATTTAATAAAAAATATTAATGAATATAAAGTTAAATATATTTTAATTTTAATTTCTATGTATTGATCTCAATAACTCAGGATGACTTTATTTGTAGATTGAAAAAGTTCAGCCACATGCAAGGTATTGAATTAATTTAAATATTTAAAGTAATGTATTAACTATATGAGTAAAGACAATTATTTTAATTATTTAAACATACATAAGGTATAATTAATAAATAAAATATATTAGTTATTAATTATTAGTATATCATAAAATATATATAGGTGCATAGTTGTATTTTTAAAAGTTTTTGAGTATTCAAAAATAATGCAGATTATAAATTAAGCTTGGATAAAAATGAATAGAAAATAATTTTTTATATATGCGCATCATAAAGTGAATAAAGTTTGTAAATTGTCATGACCTTGAAATAGGCTTATATATATATATATATATATATATGTATGTATGTCTGTGTGTGTGTGTTCAATTAAAGCTTGTATTGTCAGTCAACAATTAAATCAGGACTAGGTTCACGGTTGGTGGTTGCATTATTTTTATTAACGTAGGTATGTAAGTATATTACATTTAATTTATTTGTGCTGCTATAATGAAATAACTTAATTCTTTTAAGATTGTCTAATAAGCTTAAACAAAGTTGAAAGTATTGCTTATTACAGAAGTAAATTTGAGTTATTAATATTTCAATAAAATTAAGAACCATCGTTAATTTACTAAATGACTTAGACATTCGAGTCTATAATGTCAGAATGTTATAGGTCATTGTTAGAATAATTACCAGTTTACTTTAAACGATGTCTATTATTTTTCTCTTTGTATACACGATTTCAACATAGTTTAGTTTAGTATTTAATTTATTAGGTCTGAAATTTTTATTCGAAATACAGTTGGGTCTATAAAAAAACGTTTCTAAACCATTACTGCGCATGTGCATGCCACATGTATTAATGTCTCGTGAATGAAACTAAGCACTTTCATAATGATTTTACATTACCTACCCTATATACTACATAAACGATATGTACCTATAATATGTAACATCACGTTAATTTATTTTATTTTTGTCGTAAATCCGCTGGTTTCCAATACATGTATTATTTTTTTGCTAGAACACGTCCATAATAATGCGAAACATGAATAGTTTTATTGTATATTTATCTATAAACATTTTATTATAGCTCGACCCCACGTTTGATAGTACGACATTTCAATGAATATAATATAATTACTTCAGGTCCGATCGAGATAATTTATGATTTTCATAATATCTAAGTCGGTTAGAAAATGATTTAATTGTATTACTTATTATATCTATTTTGCACATTATAAAATAAAATATTTCAATGCAATAATGAAAAAAATGTATAAATACTTAAATACAATTAAACGTGGATATCACAATCATATTTTGGAGTAAGGGCTCAGAAAGCTGCACTTTATCAGATAACATTGTCGTAGGTCAGGGTGCGTACGAAACATTGCATACAATAACTGATGGAATTATATTATTGCAGGAAACTTGACCAACCTGAAAACACGGTACATCATTCCGGTTGACTTGAACGCTATAGTATATTGGAATGCTAAGATATTGAGTGACTTTTACCGAGAGTTGAATGTATCCGACAAGGCACTAAAGTACGAAAACATTGCCAACAAATGGATAGAAGCAGTAACGGCGGTGCTGTGGCACGAAGAGGTGGGAGCATGGCTGGATTATGACATGCTGAATGAAATCAAGCGTGATTACTTTTACCCAACCAACATATCGCCGCTATGGACAGGATGTTACGACCCAAAGAAGACCGATGACTTTGTGTCTCGGACACTTAAGTACTTGGAAAAAACACAAATAATGAACAACCTTGGGGGCATACCAACCACCTTGGAGCACTCTGGTGAACAGTGGGACTATCCAAACGCATGGCCCCCTCTTCAGTACATAATGGTCATGTCACTGGATAACTCAGGTGACAACTGGGCCCAGGACTTAGCGTTTGAGATAGCTGAGCGATGGATGAGGTCCAACTATAAAGCATACAACGAGACCAACGCCATGTATGAAAAGGTAAGTTGGTGGTTTAAGCAAACTAAATAAATTTATCAAGTGGAGAAGGATATTATGCAGTGAACAAATTATTATTTTATATTAGTATATTGTACATTTATTTGACCCTTTTTGATTATAAATTGATCATTATCATTTATAATATACCATCATAAGGGTATATTTATTTTAAACAAATATTTAAAAAAGCTATACAAATAGGTGTACGAACTCATTGATTGGTCTGCAAGTCGATTATTGAAAATAGTTTAGCTGGTGGGCGGATCTCACGTGAGATACAGAAACAGTAATTTTTTTCAACACACACTGCGTCAATAAACTCATTTATTCCCGCTCATTGAATTATATTTTCGTCGATTTTCGTATATACTCATTCGCCACGTGTTTCGACAGTATGATGCGACTGTACCTGGAGGCCACGGTAGTGGAGGTGAGTACGAGGTGCAGCTAGGTTTCGGCTGGACCAACGGTATAATCCTGGAGTTCCTGCAGAAGTATGGATCCAGGGTCACGGCCGAGGACAAGTTCATCGAGGCACCGCAGACCAGCGCCAACATAGATGCCAGCAGAAGCAGCACTGACTACAACACCAAGACCGTGTCTTCGGCAACGCAAGTCATGACTGCCACGCTCGCGATACTGGCCACAATATCGGCCGGATGCATAGGGTGAGGTGAGTGTCATTTATCATGTTTGAAACCTATTTTTACTTTTCAAAAATGTGTTAGTCCAAAAAATGTGTGAAAAACAAATCATTAGTGTAAATAACAATCACACTAAACCTTTGTTGCACTCATAATATAAAAATTGTTTCATAAATAATTACACTATCGCTTTTACAGCTTAAAGTTCTACAGAAAAATGTTTATTATATTTTTTACTGTTATTTGTAAAAATAGCTGAAGATGAAATCCGCTGTATTGTACCTATCTGTTTCTGTTTACAAATGTACAACATAGCACATTTGTAGCACTCAGCAAAACCAAATGTATTAGTAATTTACAATTAATATGTAAGTTGTTTGGAATTTAAAAATACTCATATTTCGCATAATAATTAAAATATCATAAAATCAACGTAAAACAGATATAATATTATAATATTCTTACTTTTAAGTTTGATAATAGATTTTACTTTAATATTTGAAGTTAACTATACAAAGTTGATTCTACTGAATGCAAATCGTCTATGTTATACTTTTGAGATACAGAAACTAGTAGACATATACCTCATTACCTTTTCTTGATCATTTTGATAACAGTATAAAATAAATGGACTGAAATTAGACAACTGTCACGGGAAAAAATTCCTCATTGTTTGTAGATCTCTAAGACTGGATACACATTGTCTTGTTGTTTAATCGAATGATTTTATCTAGTATTTACCAGTCATTCAATACTAAATTGCGTGTATGGGTATAAAGAATTAAAACAGGTGTGTTGAAGTGTATTTTTTATTTGGATTGTTTGTTTTTCATTTTTAAAATTTAACATTTTTACTGCATATAATATTGAATATATTAAAATTTATTAGCCAACATTTTTGAAAATTTAAAGAACTTTTTAGAAAAATGCTTAATAATTTTATAAAAAAAGTGACATTTGTTCTACAACTTAAAACAAATTAATAATATAAATAAAAAATCTCACAGTGAATTATTCGTTAATGTGAGAATAGTCGATTAAATTTCTGCTTAAAAATTTTAATTAAACTATTAAAAAGTGCTGTTCCAGAGAGGTTATATCAAAATAATATTTTAATTCTAGTACATGTATATGTACCGTAATAGTGTATATTCTTTAATTCTCGTGAAACATGTTGGCAATTTTCGTACGACCAATGTGTATATCATATATGTGTGGGCCCACTAGCAAAATAATTAAAATTAATGGATTATAATTTATAAATTATTATTATAATATTATAATAAATGTGTTCGCTCACCAGATAAAGTATACTTTGTGTGTCAAATGTCATCGATACAATTTAAATATTTTATGGAATATTATTTCATCAGCTTATTATAATATAAAATAATTATTATACATAGACATAGCCACTATAATAATGATTATGAAACGGTTATATACGCGATCACAATGGTTTTTCTTTTTCTACATAGTTGGTAGTTTTTTTCGATAGCGATTGCTTGTTCATTTTATGACAAAAATACAATGTATTATTGCATATTATTACTATTGACAGTTGTATACTTACTGTTCATTCGTATTGTGTTACACACCAACTATAATAAGGAGCATCTATTTTCAGCAACTAGTTTAAACTAGTTTTGTTTAAACGAATAATTATTAACATTTTTCGTGCGAATTGAACAACAATCATCAGATGGATAATTTTAAGACGTGTATAGCCCCGGCCTTAATATTCAAACCCTGCATACGCTCTGGACGCTCTGGTCATAAGTAGGTCGACGAGTAGCACGAGTTCATTATATCGTTTCCTCTTGATATCAGCTGGTTTTACTATTATTATTTTTTACCAAATTATAAAAAATAGGATAATTTTTTTCAGATTCTATTTCCTTTCAACAATTTAGCAAATTTTATATATTTTTATTAATTGTATCGGTATTTTAAATATTTTATGATGTTAATTTTGTTAAAACAATAAATGTCTCTGATGGCTGGCGCAGTATAATCATATTATTTCTACCTAGCATCGAAATGTCCTATGTACCTATACATTATATGTGCAATTGAATATTATAATTTGGTTTTAACAAAAAACTTTTTGTACAGTAATACTAAGCCATTGTAAATTAGATATTACTTTATAATAAGATTTTTTTGACTCTGGTAGGTAGATAGGGATATCGGATATAAGTTATATTAGTTAAGATAGTATAATAATAAATGGTAGGACCATACAATTTTGGTGTAAATATGTTAACACATGGCATTTTATTATAGTTTCGATTCGCAATTTTTTAAACCCTAATCATGCTGCAAGCCCAAATAATTTATTTACTCAATTATTAACGAATATAATCTCACAAAATTGGTTCTGTTAAACGTAAATTTGCAATGTTAGTTGTACGGAAGAAATAGTCAAGGGACAACACATATAAGTATACCGTTCTATTTATCTTTTCAACTAAAGACAGTTGTTACTGTAATTTGTATGGCGTTTAAACAAACATAATAAATAATAATAATAAACGAATAATATTTCAGACGCGCTGTACGACACTAACTGCTACACCAATAGGTACCTACAAATATTTCGTTGCGTATATACTGCGATTAGAACGTGTCTGTAATATACGACCATAAGATAGCGTGGTATCGAAATAAGCACGTGCAATATACAAAACTATATTATTATTGTCTAAAGAAGTTTTCTTGTCATAGCCGCGTAACAGTAGGTACCTACTTAGCAGGTCTCGTCAGTGCAGCTTGAATTTTACATGTCCATGGTTTTCGTAATTTTGCAATGTTTCTGCAACAAAATACAATCAACGAGTACCTAATATTTTATACCTAAATATGTTATAATAATATATATTATATACTATTATTTCGTTTTAATAACCATTATAATAAATATTCGCATAACGGGGCCGAATTACACCAAAAAATAGCTCTTGAAAATACATTTTACCTCTTAAAAAATTTTTTATCAGCTTTATAGATACATGCCCATATGTATTAATACGATGGAAATACAGATAAAACACGTTTTTACAAAATATATTATTTAAAAAAAAAACATTAATTGATCACAAATAAATAGGTGTGTTTTCTATTGTTATACTTTAAATAAAAATATATTAATATTATAAGATTAGATACCATTAATGATATTTAACTAAAATTAATTTTTTTTCTACAAACATTAATCACAAATAACAAATTTATTTATGTATTCAAAACAAACAATAAAAAATCATTCTCGTACTAGAAAAATTATGATTTTGGAAAATTACTGTAATAAAATTCGTATGTTTTCGTTTGTTATCACTCACACGATGTCTATTAATTTTCTTACCATAATTTATACTATAGAAAAATCAACTAATTATTACATAATATACTTTTATAAAATGTCAATAAACAAAAAAAGTTTATCTTATTTGGAAAACTTATTATTTATTTCAGTAATCAAAACTAAAAACACGTAATAAAACTTGGGACACACATTTGTCATTCAGGGGACACATAATTTTAGGCCACTAATATATAGTAGAAAAATGGGTATATACGATGAAAAACACGATATACTCTGTATATATACAAATATCTAGAATACTGTACCTATGCGGTTTGCGTACAATGTTTCCAGATCAAACTATTCACATTGTGCAATTGCATTTATATTTCCATTATTGTTTATTTTATACACTTAAGCAATATAGGTACCTATTTACTATTGTTTTGCGTATCATTTATAACGTAGAAAGGGAAAAAATAAATCATTTTATTATGAATAAAACAATTACGAACAAAACTATATGGCATGCATATGTATGAGTATAACCGATACCTCTACAGTCTACTAGTCTACATAATACACATATTATAATATTTTGTTTAACAATATTGATATTAAAATATAACAAAATATTATTAAATTATAAACAAATATATTATATATATTTATATCCGTATAAAATACTGCAGATCCGATTATGTTATGTCATTCAGTGCGAGTGCCATAACTATGTATTTATTAAAGGAGATGCAAACATATATTTTTACACGGCCAAATCAAAATATAATTTCTAAATTTTTAATCAGTTCAATGTACGATATAGGTTTAAAAAAAATACACGTTAACATAGTTGGACCCTAGCTATTTTATTAGTAGATTAAATCATAATAACTTAATATATTTTAAATCAACCCAGTCGGCCCGGTATTACTAAATTCATCCCCATACCACTAAGTAGTTTTAGAATTTAAATAAAAATTAGGTGAACAATATATTTAAATAAATAAACGAACAATTTTTACGAAGGTATTTTTTTCGAATTATAAATGAGTAAATTTATATATACTTTTCTTATATGTGTATGGGTATTTTTTAAACTAAACCAACTAATTGATATATTATGTGTTTTTTTTTTTTGTTTCAGATGTTTACAAGTTAAATTATGTAGTTAAATTATTATAAGAACATTCCCTTATGCAAAATCGGAAGGATCTCTTAATTATCAGGTCAGACGTATTTAACAAAGAGGTTTACTTAGTTGATCATTAGTTTCTTTATTTGTGCTATCACATTAGCCTAATTATTGTTTTTTTTTTGTTTTGTTTTGTTTTTTTTTTTTTTTTTGTACATGTGAGTTAGTGTTATGCTTTAATTTATTGGCACATGCAAGTTTTATATGGTCAAAAAAAGGAAAAAAAGTTATATTTAAAAAAAACATTACCTGGCATACGGAAAGACCAACTTTAAATGGATAGTAGTCCAGAAGTAGATCTAAAGTTTTAATCTGAACTTACTAGTGTTTTTATTATAGTAAAAATAATATAATATTAATTATTAACTATTATTAATTAATGGAGTTTAAGTTCCTTCGAGCAATCGTATTTCTGTGAATTCAACCAAATCAATTATAGAGTTGTTTGCACAGTATGATATTTGCTTGACATTTTAATTGAAAAATAAAACAAAGTGATGTAATACTTTAAGATTTTATAAATTATAGTTAAACACGTTTTAGTGAGATTTAAACAAAAAACAAATTTGCGCGCCTAATTCAGTCTAACGGGTAACAAAATGTGTACATGCCTCGTATAGTCGGTCTATGTGTTTCATTCTTTTTTTTCTTTAATTTATTATAGTTTTTGAATTTTTTTTTTAAATTTTTAATGTGTCCATGACATTTGCCTTATATATTTTTAAATAATATATTAAATATTTAGGTATACTTCTATCTAAATTCGTTCTGATCACCCATTTAGAAAGACACATATAACTAAATATCAATATTATATGGTATCGCATATACCTATATGTTTTTTAATTATTATTCTTTAATAGTTAATATTATTTAAATGTATAACTAGGAATATTTTATTATTTATTTATTTATTTTATATTTTATATTTGGCATAAATTAATGTTAATATATAAATTGAATGGTAATATTAATGACGTTTAAAATAAAATAAACTTTTTCATTTGTATGTAAAAATATATTAATTCACGTGGTAAAGACCGTATCAATTAAACAATGAATGTCACAGAAGACCACATAATTATTTCATGACAATAATAATATATAAATATATATATTTAAAATGATAAATTCATTATAATTATTTCGATTACGATAAATAATTATAAACTAATAATAAGCATAAGTTAATGCCATTGTAACATTTTATACACATTCCATAATATATATATATATATTATAAATTATAATATGGGTGTCTGTTTCTTGATTTTCATGTGAACGATATAATATTTATTAAAACAATGGTGCTGTGTAAGACTATATCGAAATAGTTGGCTCAAGTTAATTTATATTATTATATAATTATTTTGTTTTGTTTTTAACATAACAGCTCTAGTGCAAATAAGGTTTTATTCGAAATAATTATACCGCTTCCAAGTAGTTCCTATACAGTAGAATCCTAGTAACTTTAACACAATAATATTAACAAATACATCGTCATTAATATTTTAACTCTGTTGTTAACATACATACATATATATACTGCACAAAACACATTTTATATTATAGTAAACATTTTGTATAATTTAATGGGTTATTTTTCACTTTCGCGCTGCAATCGGATCTAGTCAATTGCCAGTCATTTATAAAAACATTAAAACAGTACTGGCACGATTATTCCATTAAGCATATATCTAAACAATCACCCAATAAACCTGTATACATAATATGAGATGGTAAGGTATGTAAGTACCACCACTCACCTTTATGAAATAGAGAGAGGGAAGAAAGAAATTGTTAAAAATTCGAGTGCAGCTATGTTGAAAGGGAAAAATAATCTAAAATTTCGGACTTTATAAGTAGAAAAAAAAGTTAATTTTTTACACGCATACCGATTTCATAATGCCGCCTTAGTGGCAGTTGTTTTATGTACACCACACACTCACACTCGCATACAAAAACTACATACATACACACACATACATACACACGCACACACACACATATACTTATATAAACGAGCAACAAGAACGATCCATGATTGTAGAAAGCAGCTTGACCATAAAAAAATCCCTCTCCTTTCGCTAAATTCTAGTTATCATAATTAATGTAATTATTTTTTTAATCGTTTATGTAGTTGGCGTTGAAAGTTCATACATTTTACTATTAAATATTTTTTATCTAATAGTACTAAATAATAGATTTATTCGATCTAATTAAATTTAAATTTTTTGTCACAGTTTATATTCATTACAAGTATTATTATTTTTTACAACTCACACTTATATAGTACATACACACATACATATATATATATACTTATATGTGGGTGTGTGTGTGTAGTCCGTCGTTCAAAAACAAAATAATAGCATTTTTATGTTACCATGACATAAATATTGTTTTGTACATCTGACCATATGATATATCTTGCCGATTTGATGTAATACTATTATACGATCAAAACGTAAATCGATTAGTGGGAATTATATCATGTGCAATTATTTCATATTTATATATGTTATAAGAATTTTTATTTATAAAAGAGAAAAAAGAAACAGTAAACATTTTGCGCACCGATTTGTACCTGCTTGCTTTGTTACCATTTTTACTTTTAAATTTAATAATGATATATTATATGCATCAAAATTGTATGTATATATGTATTATATAACATATTATCCATATATACATATTATATTGTTTTATTTGCACTGTTATAAGCTTATATACATACATTTAGTTTTGTTTTCAATAATTTTATGCTAAACATGTTCATTAATCGTCTTTTAAAAGTGTACCTACCTATCTAATATAATCTGTTAGTTATTATTAATATTATTATATTTTGTCAAAAGCCTGTATTTTATAACGTTTTGATTAGTATTTGTAAGTTGGCTTTTGATTGTTTTTTCCCTCTTGTTTCTTAACGATACTTGTATGATAATTATTATTATTTTTATTATTATTACTACTATTATTTCTTTACTATCATTATCCATTATGATTAAATAATTTAATTTAGTAGTTATAATTTATTAGAGAATGGATATACTTATTTATATAACAATGTTGTACAAAACGCGATGCGATTACGTTGGTTCGGCTACCTACCCTTTCATTTTACATATTATTAATTATTTATACCCATATGCATTGCAGTCATTATTTTCATATTATAATTGTGATATTAAAATCCAAACAATATTTACGTATAATAATTCCTGTACGTCATTTACCATTATAGTTATATCCGTACGTATAATATTACGCATATTATGTGTGGTGTATTATTATTATTGTAATAATACTATAACTAACGGCTAATAACCAGCTACCGAACCAATCGTACGTCTCATCGTATTTTTTTATTATTATTATTATATTACCGTTAACAATTTTATTTCTAGTAAAGTTTGTTGTGTTTTTTTTCATTTTCACCCGTAACATAATAGTATATTATAATATATTATATTACCTATATTAATACCAATGCATATACATAATTTATAACGTAGTTTGGTCCGGCAATCGTACGAACGGGACGTCGCCTGTAATGATATAATATAATATTGTGTTATACGAATCCCACGGACGCTTTGTCGGATGTTTGTTTATAGTCTCACAGTGACGTTTACCAAATAATTTGTATTGTATCATATAATAATATATGTATGTACATATACGTATAATATTATTATTTGTACATTTATTTATTTATTTTCATCTAACTCATATCCAAATTCAAAATATTACATACGGTGTTTATACATGGGTATAAATTTATACGTATACGTTTCTGTCTACATGTATAAATTCAAAATTAATATTTTTGCGAAATCGTTGAATTTATTCATGTGCACGCGTATACGTGAACACGTATTACCGAGTGTCTTTGTATACAGGGCTGTGAATTGAATGCACTAAAAAGTATAAACTATACAAAACTATAAACATAAACTTATATATAAGTACACTAAAGAATTGTCAAATTCCTATGCTCTATTTCAGTTGTACCTATGCTCTAATAATACCAAATAATGCAAAAATAATTATAGAAAATAAAAAAGGCAAAATTAGTTTATTTTAAACAAAATTTAAAAATTATATAGTTTTTTAATTAATGCGCTTCGATATAAAAAATATAATTTTGTATACGTATTACGATTTTTTATTGAACTCGATTTTTTCTACTATCCAGTTGCGTCAGGAAATAAATATGCAAATTCACAGCCCCGCTTATATATTGCTATACCTATACGTATGTCGTCATCGAATGAAGAGTGATTAACATCATATACAATATTTTGACCATGTGTTTTGCATTACCAATCATCATGTTACGTTTACCTAAGTAGAAGTAATTTGATATCATAATACTATAATATTAGCGCTTCGACCCCGACAACATATCATGCCTACCAGCTGCAAACGCATTCAGTCGTGTGTACTTTACTGCGTATAGTATAATAGATTTTATACAACAATAACATTATACCTATACCTCCTATTAATATTAATATATTCCTACCTAGTTTTGTGCATGCTTTGTAAGTTGTTGGTGGGCAAGCACCGTTGTTGTTTCGCGTAGTTCAGGCTTAAATCATTCGCTGTTCACACACGCATACATACATTATCGACATCATCTACAGGTAATATAATAATAATTAATTTATAATATAAACCTATTATCTAAATAATATTATTTAGTAGTTTGTTAATAATATTTTCATGTGCCTTGTTTATGTATTATTATTATTTATTATATAGCATTGAAAATTACCATTGGTGGCGCTGCGACATTTCGTGTATATCGTTTGACAAATTGATGAAAATAAAAACCACTCCATTGCACCGCGATTCCCAATAGTAGGGGTTGTAGGGGGTGAGTCCTATGTTACCGTCTGAGACGAGTTTTCTACATGTGTGTATATATATATACACTCGTTTGTTATTTATCTTTTGGGCCAATTGCGATCAATCAATCAACAATAAAGAATAACACGTATTAACATTGGCGGATCTTGGATATTTTGATGAGGGGGACATAAATTGTACAATTTAAATCATAATTTATAATACATACCTACCAACTCTTATTTTTAAACAAAATTGGTAATTTTATTTAGTATAAAGTTGATTACATAATATCACATATCAAAATAATAATTTATAGATATAGGTAATATACACGACGTAGTCATTAATAAGGAAAAATATCTTTATAGATTCTCATACTTTATAGCCTTTATAGGTCGAATTGAAGTCTTTGTTTATGTTTTAATAGTATTATTCTTATGTACTGTATTTTTCATTTATATGATACTCGTAGTTACATAAGAAAAATTGTCGATAGAAAATTGATAGGGGGCACGTGCCCTTGTGCCCCTCCCTTGAATCCGCCATTTCGTATTAATAAATGACGATTAAATTCGAAAACATTCTCACTGTTATAGATCAACGATATTTAAATAGACAAACAATACGATTTACAACGAACAACGGGATCTTTATCGTCCAATAGATAAATCATTTTTACAATTATAATTTCGTACACATTAACTATTTATGTAGGCGTGATTTTGTACTGCTAATTGTCGCCTGTGGATGATAAACCTATATAAAGCGTTTTATCCCGTCCACGTGTATACCACCCACAAATTGCAATATAAGATTACTCCTATTACTCTGTGATTTATGTTAAGGAGGGTAGGTCAAGCAACATTTTAAAGAGAAACTATCCAACACCGATTACAGCCATCTATTAACAACTTACAGGAGGACGATCACGTCCTACAGCTTTAGGTACGTCGTCATTAATTTACCGACCCCGTGCGAAGACTTGTGACCCGTTGAAAACAAAACATTATATAGGTCCATTCCAATAATAGTGGAAAATTGTATAATAACGTATCGCCATACGTATATGGGGTTAAAGAAATATAGAAAGTAAAGGACGGTATCTATCAGAATTTAGTATAGACACGTGTGACGTGTCTAGTACTAAAGTATCTAGATATATAATCGTTACTTCGAGATTTTTTGTGTCTGTACATTTCTCACATTCTCGCTAATTGATTTTTTGAACTCAAACGACTTTAAAACCTACATATAACGTTATTCCGAGAGAAACGTTCATAATGCGATCAACTAAGAGGAATTTTTCTCGAGTAATCTCGAAGAAAAATCTTCATTGTAGAAACTTTTAAATAATACTATCCATCTGTTCACGGACGTGTTTCTTTTCGAAATAACCGGAGAGAGAGACAAAACAACGAACTTTTATGTGGCATTCGCTCAAATTGATGATCTCTTGGTAAAATATATACAGCTCTCTCTAGTCTCTACCGCGCCACGATAATATTGGTTTTAAAACAAAACAGCGTTCGTCATCCATATGTGGTTTAGTTGGTGTTTAAACTTACTAATATTTTTTGCCAAAATGTATGTTTTTAATAATTTTTGAACCTTGGTTATTATCAGAAAATTTGGAAAACCCTAGTTAAAATCCAAAATTGTGGGTGACATTTTGTAGCAATCGATGGGGCCAATAAGAATATTATTTAGTGTCAACAATAATATTATACGCATCCTCGCATACATTATAGAATACCATCTGCTGCGTCGTTTCGATAACAAGATATACTCAAGCCATATTAATATATCCCTGACCGTTTTTATTATGGTTATTCTAGTTCGAGACCCCACAACCAGCGATTGTCTGCAAAGGTTTTATCTATTTATGAATTTGAATTTTTTTTGTAGTATTAGTAGTATATAATCTATCTATAGTGCATACGCTATAAAAATATCGACAACAATAAATGTGGAGTGGAAATAAATAAATAGATATGAGTATCTACATCACGACATTATAGTATATGGTGTTGCTCTACTCGTCTTGTCTACTCCGCTCGTCAAATAAACTAAATTTCATATTATGCATTTAAGTTTAAAACAACTTTTTGTAAAAATAATTGACACTAAAAATACTATAATGAATATCTTAGATTATATTTTATCTTAATCAAATAAAAAAATATATCGAAAAATTTGTGAAATAGTAAGTTATGTTAAAAAAAATCGCCATGCACACGATGATTAGTGTATAAAAGGCCAAAATCATTCGTTGACAAAACCCACGACAATAAGGCCGCGACAATCGCTGGCTGACCGACGCCGTGATATCTGATGTACGGTATACGAACAATGACCATAATAATAATTAATAGATACGTATAATGTCTATACAATAATAATAAATAATATTAATATAATAGATACATATGTTACGAGTATAAATGTGTAACATTATCGATGGATAATTTGCTTTTTCATTTATATATTTCAGGTTCGCCGTGTACAAAAAGCGGTACCAGCTTTACGCGTCCGACCGAGCCCTGTGCAAAAAAATGTGCGGCGGCTACACAGAGCTCAAAGACCTGACGAGCGACTAGAGACGCCGACAATTTTGCACACCGTAGTACGTCGTCCGTTGTTCGTCGATTCACTGCATCCGCTCTTGGACGTAGTCGTCCGGTGCTCGCGCGTCACCATAATTATAATATTATATTATAATATTATCGTCCCCGTCCTCCGTCAACCCCATGCGAGGCGTATCCACTTTGCCCCTATCCTCCCCCTAAAAAACACTCACTCTGAATACAAAATGATCCGAAAATCTCACACCACTTGTACTGCAGAGTGCGATGATATTATATTATATAATATAATATAACCACATATTGTTAATAGTACACCGTAATATTTGGCGTCCGGCCAACGTATTTTTGATGTTGTTATATTATTATTATTATTATTATTATTAATATTATCATTATTAATTTATTATTATTTATTTATTATTATTAGTAGTAGTAGGACTATTAATAACGATAATGTTGTCTTGGAACATAAAAATATATTAAGATTGACGAAACCGACACGAGCAATATAGATATAAGACGACGTTCGTGTATAATATACATGATTTTATGTATATTCTCGTGGTCTTAAAGTATTATAACTTATAAGTATTATATAAGTATTATACATGCTTATCGTCGATTTTTTTGATTTTTACGTTTTCGGAACGCCACGCGCACTTAGCCCGATATCGAACATTAATAGACACGAAAGTGATTTCCACGGTCTGCATTCGGTTATACACTTATACTTACAGGTACAGAAAATAATCATTAGTAATGTATATGACTGTACATAATATTCGTATAATATGCATCAGATATTCAGATAGATAATTTTTAACCCACGAGGTTAAGTACACGTTTCTCTTTGATTGCTCATGTTTCAAACGTGCAATTTATGATTTATTTCAGTACAATTATATTTTCCAGATTTGCAATGTGAGTACCTCACGAATCGGTGGTACCTATACCTATAATTTCCCTGTGTATATTACTATTAATTTATTTGTGACGACGTGAGTAAAATTCTGGGTTTTTTCCAACCGCTCGTCGTTGACTCAGGCTGAAAACAACGACGGAGAACATTCAATTGGACCGCTTGCTCCGTACTAATAAAAAATATATATTTCGGTTTTATTTATTAATGATTTTCCACGCAATCGTGTGTTTTCCTATGTTTTTAAAAACTATCGAGTTAAATGTCGTTTGTAGATTTTTTTATAGAATATCGATTTACATTGGTAGTAAACGACCAATCAACAATAATATTTTATTGTTATAAGTTTATAATACCTATTACAAAATGTAATCATATTCGAACGATTTTACGCGCTTTGACAATTTAATGCTGTAAATAGGTAGGTAGATTCGTATTATATATTATCTATTTAAACATCTAATCGTTGACGTATATTTAATGTGTATATAATTTAATATAATATATTGTGAGAATAAAAAAACAGCCCCCGATAACGTCAATGCTTGTTAGCTTAAAACGTTTTATTTTTTACCCCTCGAGTTTTAAATATTTTTAACACTTCGCGAAAGCTCAGGTATACCACGAGTATACAGATGTATCTATATTTATATATAGGTAAACAATATTCTATAGTCTATATCTATATGTTCTCAATACATACTTATAATTTTTAGGTTTTAATGGGACATATATATATATTTTATTTGAACACATTATTTTTCTAATACAATTACCGAAATGCTTCCTTTAAAACGTTAGGCAACTGTGAAAATATTAATTATATTATCGAGTGACAATGACGATGATGCTGAGTCGTAAAATTATGAATTTTATTTCTATTGACTACTCTCACCGCAGACAGGTTTTCAATATTGATACCTATGTTATTAAAATGTGTACGATTACCATCTATCAAATAGTTAAATTACATACTATAGGTATATAGTATATAGTGAAGTGCATAATAATAATCGTTTCGGATTTAGCTGCGCAGCGATCAATCAAAAATCGCGTTAAGGCAATAACCAACGAAAGCAAAAATTATCTAGGTTATTAATTCATTCTATATTAGGTATTCTTAATATGATGATAATAATAATAGTAATAATAATATGATTCATTTCTATTCGTGTAATATAATATGCTTCTTTTATCTCGAGTATAGGTACATATTTTATAATCATTCCTAATAGTAAATAGAGTAATAATATTAATGAAAAAATTAATGACCAAAATTTAAGTATGCGTAAGCGTTAATACATGTATACAAATATATTCCTAAGTGGCTACGTTATCATAAACAATTGAAATAACGTGTATTGACCAATGACCATCCGTCGTGTTCCGATTTGGTTATTTGGCTAAATATTAAAGAAAAAAAGTAATCTAACTGACCCTATGCCGGACTAAATCATCCGTAGGCAAACAGAAACTTAAGCCGAATTTTTCAAGACATTCTTATCCGTAAAATACAAATACATAAACAATAAAATGCTACTCAAAATAACTTAATCCATCTCTATTTCAAATAAATATGTTCGTTATTATAATTTTGTAATTTTCAAAAATCTTTGAAGAGCATTGCAGAGTATAAATACATATTAGTGTTAAATTATAAATTTTAAAGCACAGGTTTGCTGTCAACGAAATATAAATAAAAAAATCTCGAGCATCGTTTTCACGGCACTTCTGATGTTTTTTAATTTTTTTTACATCAAAAAAGTTATGATGCCTAAATTTTAATATTTATATACTATATATCCCATAAATTCATAGAGAATTTATGTAAATAAACATTAAAATTCGAAAAAAAAACTTAGTAAGTTGTACCGCATAATAGACGGCCATTTGAAATTGCGATTGGTGTACGAGGTGCCATATGCTACGCATACAAATATATACAGAATGATTCTTTATCAAACTACACTCATTATTTCAAAAAGTATTAATGTTTTTGAAAATATTTTTTTACATAGTTTCAAGTTGTTAAAAAATTATATTTTTAAATATTTTTTATACTTATAATTTTTTAAGTTTTTTACTTTTTTGAATGACAACATAGTGTTTTAATTTCATATTCCAAAGCAAAATAATTTTCGAAGTATTATGATACATAAAATTCGAATTTAGGGTAAGTAGTTTATGAGTTATACTTATTTAAAGTTTATACAAGCGGAGTAGTGGACAAACATTTTGCGGGGTAACCCCGTACCACTCCACTCCGCACAACTAAATTTTAAATACGTAAAATACTCATAAAACACTCGCCCTAAATTCGATTTTTATGTATCAAAATACTCAAACAATTATTCTGCTTTGGAATATGAAATTAAAAATCTATGTTGTCGTTCAAAAAAGTAAGAAACTTAAAATATTATAAGGATAAAAAAATTTTAAAAATATAATTTTTTAATAAAAACGTTGTTTTTTTAACAATTTGAAACTATGTAAAAAAATATTTTCAAAAACATTAATACTACATGAAATAATGAGTGTTGTTTTATAAAAGAATCACCCTGTATATGTATACTAATACATAGATTATCTACGTTACCTACAATACGTTACCATAATACTTTGTAGCTTTAAACTTTTTACGCATTGGTTATTGGTGAATTTATAAATTGTATATTGTAGACCAATAAAACGCAAAAAGATGGTGTATATTCTGCCATCCCTATGGGTCGAGGTCACTGCACTGGGGTAAATAAGTGTTGGCAAAGGAGACTATTTTAATCTTCCGTCAATATGTGAATAATGCTCTTCCAATAAAATTTCAGTTAAAAAATAAAATGTATTGTATTTCCAGTAAATCCTTATAATATAATAACCCGCAAAAATGTCGCCGCATTGAAACTAAAAACTTAACGATTAGTTCAAAAATTAACATTCTTAGAATACATTATAACAAAATGATTTATAAACCCCTCCCACCATAACCGTTGTTGAACTATTTAGCAATTATAATGTTCGAAAATTTGTAAATGACAATTTTCATTTGTTAAATATCTACACCAAAATCTCAATCCTCAGACGCGTAGCGAATGCATGCCCACCACTATCTATAATATGATATTCACGTAGGTACGTGACTTTAATATCTGCAATTATAGCGTAGGTACTATAAGCGTGTTTGTATTATAATATCGCCTATTACAATAATTATTAACACAAGTTAATTATAATAGTATACATTACCAACGTGGCTACATAAAACGTGCTCGACCACGGTCGGACACTTCGACGTCATTATTTTTATTCTAATCTATAATATTCTCTTAGAAATATCGTACACAACATAAACATATAAATTATTATATATGGTATTTTTCGTCTTATGTTTGTAACAAAGCGCTTTATATATTATGTTGATACATAAAACATTGCAGTGTATTACTGTAGCTGTACAACCATAGTTGTAAGACAATCTTTTTACTTTGCGTGTACTTATAGTATATATAGGTACTCATGCTTATAATAGGTATATTATAGCTGTGACGTTTGCGAATTTTTTCTCTTTTCCTTAAATTCTTACGATATAGGTATAATATTACGACTGATAGATGATTAGGATCGCATATATTTATACATACTCGTGTAGGTAATATATATTAGGAATCGCGCTGTTTCTTGTATTGTAAATTGTAATAATATATTATATTTTTAACACGAGATTTTGTGAATCGTTACCCATAACGTGATGACCCGATTACCATGTCGGCAGTACCTATTGTGTATAAATGTTTAATGTTTATTGTTTGTATAAATTACAGAGACGTGTGCCATGTGTTGTGCGCATCATCATACATTGTTAATTCGTTTTGTTGATTATTGTCAGGTTCTCGAGTGCAATGATGTAAGTAGTGTGTGGTCTACCCTCTCGACATGTGATCGGCCAGCAGAGTCTTTCGAAAAATAAATGTATTCCTATATAATATATTATAAATTATTGTGTTGACAAATGTTGTGACGGGTAGACCGCCCGTGTTATTATTATTATTACGATTTATAAAGTATTATTATAATAATTACCATTATTGTAAGCTGGTGTACTCGCCGTAAGTATAGTGGCTGTTTTTAAAAAATAAAAATAAAATTTAAAAATGTAATTTTGTATTGTTTTATTATTGTTCTCATTAGTTAATTACCAACTCTTCAATAACTACGGTTTGTTGTTTTTTTTTTTAATTTTTAGAACAATTAGGCAATATGCCTCTTGGCATACGCAGTGTATGATATACTTATATTTGGAAGAATTGCGGAAGTCCTATTTCTATTTTTATACATAAATAAGATAATATTTTAATGATTAATATATAATCTATTCTAAAAAATTCACGTAGGTAATAGGTTGTTCACTAAGCATTCATATTGCATATTACTTACTAAATAATATTTAAATTAATTGATTTAAATTTTTAAACATACTGAAAGAGTATACAAACTTTATAATAATCATTTTTCAAAATACCAACTTCTGTTTTTTTTTAATGTAAGCCATTCTTGTTAAAAAAGGAGATGATTTTTTTTTATATTTATTTATATAAATCAAAATTCAAAATTGTAGGTAATTACTGACTTCCGTTATTTCACTTGGTATACTAACGATAACATATGATAATATAAGTTTAGGAGTACGGGAGCTATGGTTATTTGAAAATTTAATTTAATCGTACAATATTTGGGAGGACTTAGCTTGCCCCTAAACCTCTGTCAATGCATCCAGGTTAGAATTGTTTAAATTAGATATACATGTCAGACAGTCAAGTCATTAGTACATAAGACAAGTACTTAACGTTAATATTATAACACAAAATACGTTGAAGTAGATAATATTAACGTGTTTAGTGCCCAATAGAACACCGTAAAAACACAATTTTATAGAACCATATGAATAAACAAATAATTGAACACAACCATTAAATAAACAAATAGTATTACGAATCAATAAGGAATAAAGGAATACGATAAATGGTGGTAATAAAACAAATTAAAAATAATTGTATTAATAATCATTAAGAGAGGCTTAGGTGCATATTATCCACACTTATATGCATCAAATTACAAAATCTAGTTAATCTCAATATACCAAATTAATCAGAGATTAATTCATTGGTTTTGCAAAATACTTTAATTAACTGAATTGTTTTAAAATTTTAAATGTTAAGTTTCGCATTGAACTAAATTAGGAATAATAATTCAAGAAAAATTGTTTTCTTTCTTTTGTATGTATACATTTTTCAATTTTTATTACCTTAATTATTATTTTTCTTTTTTACTAAACCTGCATCTATTAACTATTTTAAATCAATAATGATAATGTTTAAATGTATTCAAGTACCTTTATTAAATACACTAAATATTGTGTGTCGTGTATAGGAAATATTAAACAATAATTTACGAAAGGTATAACACTAAGTTCCCAATCCCTATGAGGACGCCATGCCCGCATGTGTTGTCTCTGTCTTACTAACGTACATCATAACAAATTTTTGTTTAGTATAATACGTTTTATGATATTAGCTTTCATATTAGAGTAAATTTACTTATTATCAAATTTAAAGGTAAGAATATTATCTAGGCAATGACATATGCTTTTAATGATATTATTTTAAAGTTAGTTACAGCTATGTAAAATATTACAACTTTAAAATGTTTATAACTCATTTTAAAATGATAATATCAATAAAATCATATATCATTGTCTAGATAATATTCTTAACTTTAAAATTGATAATAGGTAAATTTACTCTAATATTAAAGCTAACATCACAAAATGTATTCTACTGAACGAACATTTGTTATGATGTACGTTAGTAAGACAGAGACAACACATGCGGGTATGGCGTCCTCTTATGATGATTATTTATTTAATTAAAACAAAATAACTTATTTAACGGATATATTATATTATATTTATTACTTTGTTTAAATTTGAAATAACAAAACCATATTTTTTAAACTCTATAAAAATAAATTTTAAAAGATCTTTTATTAAGTTTTCTAAGCTTTTTGAAATTTAAAAAAATTGTTATTAAAATAGCTATAAATAACCCAAAACCATCTAGATGTTTTGAAAATTAATTATACAAATAATTTACTATGATAAAAATAACAATTTCATTATAAATGTTTGATGTAAATTTCCACTAATATATATGTTTATATTGCTTTATGAAATACACAACAAAAATAATATCGATACTGTCCTCATCGCTTCGTTCATCTGGTAAAATATTGTATTCGGAAGCATAAAAAATTAACAAATCGACTATGGTCGATTTTAAAATACTGAGTGAGTGCTTTTAATCGAGAAGTCTTGTAATGTTTTAAATATTCTTTAATGAAGGTTTAATCGTCCTAGAGTTATAAATACAATTTAAGACTAATAAATGTGTAATTATTCAATTCTTTTAAATAGTTTCAAATGAGAATATGAGATGAAAAATATTAGCTCATGACACCTAGGGGTCTATTTTGTACACCATACGAATGTAGTTATACACAACGATCGTGTGTACATTGTTCGATGTACAGAACAATTAGCGTACAAAATAGACCCGCAGTTTTGAAGCCGTGTGACAACTTGGAAAGGGAATCTATCTTGCATATTAACTAATTTAATTTTGAGTTAAAAATATTAGGTTGTTAAATATTGCATTCAAGATTTAACTTATTATTTTTCATTTTAATATTTAATTTTATCAAAATATCATGACTTTGTAAATAAATGGCTAAAAATATTAAAAAATACATGACTAGAAAATGCTAATATTTGTTGAAAATTTTAAGTACCTACCTTATACAAACTACACAGACACTACAAAATATTTTTTTTTTGTAGATAATTGATATTCAACATATTGTGTAGGTATGGACATTTAAATTCATGAGCGATTTTCATTCAAAAAACGTAAACATTTTTACTGCTTCAGAATGATCACTTTTGAATAGATCGCTGATTTGAATACAAACTGCATTACTTTCTAAGCACAGTATTAATTTCATTCATCAAAGAATTTAAAAATGAAACTTTTTAATTATAATTCTTTTAGAGAATATTTTAGAATTTTTAAATCTTAAGTACATTTTTTGTATATTTTGGATAAAAAATGGATATAATTTGTTAAACATTTACCAAAAACTGTCCCATTTAATTTAAAATAAAAATAAATATTATTTATTTGACTTGATCATATTAATTTTATTATTTATAAGACTAGATTGGGACTTAATGCATTTGCATATTTTTTATAATATGGTTCAAAAAAATGATAAGTACGATTAAATTGTATTTTAAGTTATAACAATGCTGAATTCGATAAACACCAAATTTTATTTTCATACTTTTAAATAATATATATCATATTTTTTCTAAAATGTGTATTTATTTGAATTTTGAATTAAAGTAATTTATTACATTGTATTCATTTTTATAGTAAGTTATAACTTTATAAACAAGTTATGAGCATTTAATAGTTTACAATTTTAAAAACTTATGAATTGCTTTCATATTAAAATATTGAAAAATCCTACAGGCTACAAGTTACCCAAAACAATATTTTACCCATCCAATCCATCGGACCAAAAAACTATAATTAAATTAATTTCTGTCTCTAGGTCTGTAGGATTATGATAATTTTTTCAATATATTAGTTTTAAAACTAATACATTTTTCAATCATTAACAGTTGCCAAGTGTTTAGATGAACTAGAAGAGTAATACCTTTAAATTAATTGACCAATTCACATTAATAAATTGTTCTAAATGTAAAATTTGCTATTTTTTACGCTAATAAGATAAATTCTTACACATACTACATGCATATACAATGTCCAATTAATATAAATATATTGTGCATTTTATTAAAATATATAATATTCTGTTTTTCAATATTTTAAACTATCTTATATAAAACTACTATTTAAGAGCTTTTAATAGTAGAATAGAAATTGTGTTTGTGTTAATGAATGTGAATATCCTAATAATTCATTTGATGGAAATGAGTATTTGTAAAAAAAGAAACCACTCATTTTTTAATAATCGGTTAATTATTTGTTTAAGATACACATTGTTAGTATTAGGTCTTACATTTTTTTTTAAATGTTGTTTATAATTAATATAACATTATTTTAATAATTTAATTTACAAGTAAATTTTAATTTATAAAAAGTTGTTTAAACTTATGGGTATATAAAATATGTAGAACATTATTCTCTAAGTAAAAGTTGTAATTATTTTATTTATATAAGCACAAGCACAGATAAATATTTTAGAAATTAATTATATAAAGACAGAGAAATTAATTCTACTAAATAATAAGCTATTCCATGTTCCCATCATTAACTTTGAATTGAATAATAAATCATTTTATACTAAAAACAAACAAGAAGAAGACAAACATTTGAAGTTCAAATACGCTTACCAAAATAAATTGTAGCTATGTAGATTGTATTTTCAATGTTTTATAGTTGCTATAAGAACAATTTTGAGAAACCTTATATTAATTAATATTCAATGTTTTTTACTAAAAGTACAATTGCATCAACAAACATAAAAAAAAAAAATTTTAATTCTATACATACTTTCTAAAAAATGCTAACACTTTTTTATAAATATTTGGTGAAAATTTATAATCACTATTTAAAAAATAAACAAAACATTTAATACATAAATCAAATTATATTTGTATAAGTTAGATAATATTTCATACATACACATATTACTTTTATGTAGCATTGGCATACCATAATTAAAATCCCAAAATGGGAACAAACAAAATATAATGTTACAACAATTCGTGTTTATATTAAATCAAAGATTAATAATAAGATATAATATATCATTTAAAAAATTATATAACATGCATAACCAAACAATTATTAATCGAACATTATAATATAGTTCATATTACATAAACAGTATTCATAATTATTATTTAAGTTAACAATAATTGACTTTAGGAACGCCTCATGAAAGCAATATTAATTATTATGTCTGATCTCTCACAATATTTACCAAACAAAACAATAACAATAACAGGCACGTTTAATCATAAATATCTTTAAACAAACTATTGAGTGAACATTAAGTATTAAACATAATGAACCTATAATAGTAGTTTGTCTTATACTCCTATCAGATCACTATCTTATGAGACTAAATTAATTTAATAATTATAGTTCAATTAGTGAAGTGCACTTATAGGATAGGATACACAGTGAATCAGTCTATAATATGTATGCAGTATAATAAACTTCTATAATATGTGTATAAAATATAGAGTTTAGATAATAATAAATATTGGTAACGAAAATACAAAATTAAAAATACATAGCCATCTTCAAATCAAATAATTAAATGTCGGCTTCTTTGATAAATAAACAAACATGTTTGGCGTAAATTTTTGAAATCACTGAAAACAAAACTTGTTAAATAAAAAACATGTCATCATAGACATATTATTCTCATTGTCAAATTAGAATAACGTCACTTGTATGTCAATTATTGTTTATAATATTAAATTCGATAATCGTAATTCGTTTTTGTTATCTTTGGATTGAGAAATAATTATATTAAACTTGAACTTACATACAAAAACTACAAAATATTCTCCTAATTGTTTGGGCAAAAGATACTTGTGCCCAATTATCAGTCTCTTCTGTAATATCAAAAGATGATGTAGGAAATGTACCTTCAACCATAAACTTTTCCAGGTCAGTCTTAGGTAAAACAGCACGTGGTTGATTCTAAAAAAAATATGTTTAATATAAATTATAATATAGGTGATCTAAAGTATATTCTATATTATTATTTATAAATATTTGTCATGATTAATAAAGATTTATCTCAGCAATTTTTTTTTTTTAATTTTTTCATATTACTTTAAAGTATATAATTTTTAATATTATTAATAATTCTTATTTATTTTTTCAATTGCTTGCCTACAATTAATACTTTTAACAAGCTTTATATTTAAGTGCTGGGAGGAGGAAATTTAGCAATTTAGTGTTTATATTTAATAAGAAAAAGTAGGTAAAGATAAAATCAAAAATCAAATGAAAAATCTCATTTGATGTAACATAACATGAGGATTTAAAAAAATTCTTATTCTTTAGTTATATATCATATTTTATCAATGGACATATGCTATTCATAAGTTATTATGTAGTAGCTTTTCATACTAATGTATGCATACCAATTGTTTATAACAACTACTTAGAGAATTAAAAACAAATCTAGATAAATTTAACTTTAATATATAAGCAAGCACTCTGTAAAATTAAATAAGACTTAAAAATTCATATTAAAATTAATTACTTTATATGATAATAAGCAATTTTAAATGAAATATAAATATCTTAATTAATATAATATTTACCTTAATTGTTTCATAAGAATCGATGATTACTGATAAAAAGAGATTAATAACCACATAAATAAACAGACTTATGAAGCAATATAGGTACAAACGACTGAACCACCACAGCAATGAGGATTTTGTAGCCATGATTGTAAATGTGGCATACATATCATCACCATTAATTAAAGAAAACAAGCATTCAGATGTACTTGCCAATGATCGAAACTAAACATACAAATACACTTATTAAAACAATTAAAAAAAAAAGGTATGTATCTTCACTATATAATTATTTAACTTAAGCTGAAAATAGGATTATTTAATATCTAAATAGAATAGATATTAACAATTTCTTTTTTTTTTTTTTTTAATAGTGAAAATTTAAAGCATTACTTTTATTTAATCATAAACAGTGAAAACTCCTAGATTCACATAATATTAAATATGTTGTTATAAATAAAAATATAATTAGAGTATTTTAAGTTTAGTATTAAATATGAAAATAATTTATTTTACAAATTTAAGATAGGGTATTACTTTTATCACAACTTATTACATTAGTATTATAATTATAAACGTTTAATATCTATACTTAGTTGCGTAAGAGAACACACCAAAGTCTAACAGAAATTAGTTAGGTTCTCTTGCTGGATAGAGTATACAAATAGTTTTTTTTTTTTGTAGTAATAATAATTTACAGTATGAATAATATTACAACAGGCATATATAATTTAAACCAAATTTCTTGTTTATTTTTATGGATATATTAGAAAATAATTTAAAACATTATATCTATGACTTTGACATCAACACTTACTTTCATATGGTATGGTCCTAATACCAACCAACCACAAAATGTAAAGCCAGCATACAACAAAATCGCGCATAAAATGAATCTTGAAGTATTTGGAAAAGCTTGCCGTAATGTTAATATTACACCCTGAAATTAATGTTTAAACATACAAATCTAAATCTATAATATAAATTAACTAAGAATTATGATCAATAAAGTATAGCTTACATTGTAAGTTTTAAAGAATGTTAGATATCTAAGAACTCCAAACCAGACGAGCAAATTTCCAGTTCCAAGTAGTACACTACATAAATTCCATTGGTCACCAATAAATTGCTACAAATATATAATAGTTAAACAAAATCTATTAACATTATAATATTAATCTATATATAAATGAAATGCTTGTCGTTGATAAGCAAATAATTTGAAAATAGATGGACCGATTAGGTTCATTTTTTTTCAAATATGTAATAGCCTAAATGAGGTTTTTATGAAAAGAAGAATTGGGAAAGTTATCCGAAAAATTAAAAAATTTGGAAAAAACTGAGTGTTATTTTCTATGGGAAATTATATGAATTCATGACCAAATGCGTTTATTTGTTGAAATTTTGCATACAGATAGTTCTAATTACAACAATACTCTGAACCATTACAAAACAATGTTTTTCGGGTCAACTAGTGTAATTATAATAATTCAGTTGTTTACACTGACATTTTCAATGGAAAGAAGAGGGATGTTACATATAAATTTTCAAATTTTAACAATATATGACATTACCTTTTTCTCTATTCGTTCCTTTATTCCTGAACCACATATGATCAGTATGTCATTAATGATTATCATTATATACCACAAATTCCAAAATTCCCACCGAGCTTTATAGCTTAATGTCGACTTTAGCATGTCTTCAAAATACCTTATAGTTTCCTATAGTTGAAAAAATAAATTTTATTAATTTACAAATGACATTAATATTTTCGAAATTACAATACTTACATATTTCAGTAGTTGTGCTCTCAATATAGCTCTTGTACATAATATCATTGAAATAGTACATACTATGATGACAAAATAATTTAATACACTTCTCAAAAACGACTCAACTTTGTTGTCAACTTAAATAAAAGAAAAATACCAATATTATTAATACCAATTTGACATACCATAAAAACTATTTGTTAAACTTACTTATGTATTCAACGCTACCTTTACAATTTAACCTAAATGGATTTACTTCCAAGTCTACTAACACTTGTCCATCCATATCTTCATTATTTAATGTTATCTGTAAAAATATTCATTAAATGCATAAATGTATTAAGATTTAGATTGTTTATATAAAATTATACAACAAATCTATAGTTTTTTTTATTTTATTACTTATTACATATTATTGTATAAAATACATTTTTATTAATCATAGATTATATATGTTACTGCGAATGTCCGCAATTGGTGAGTGCTGACAGTCACCGGTTAATGTTGTCATACACCAATGTCATTAGTGAATATTGGCATATTAATTAAATTTGTACTGTTAGTAAACATTTACTAGCGAATGTCGACATTTATATAACGATATCGGTGAATGTTGATAATGCCGATATTATTTAATCTGATCTTATCTAAAATTCTATTACCTATCTATACACAATATAATTACAAAACAAAGTGTGGTTGTAGAAATGTTGGAATTTTATGCAGTTCAAAATGTCATGACAGTTTATCATGTTGCTATAAGTAGAACAATTTTTGCCGTTGTTTTAAAATAATAATTTTTTTATGGCAAAATAATCATAATTTAACTTAATAATACAGGTATAATATTGTTTAATAACAATAATCATAATTAATAAAAGTAATTGTTAATATTTATAAGTATAAATAAACATATCATTTCTATTTTATATTATTGTCTATACTCTACAGTATTATACTATAATATTATGTGTGAATACGTAACCTATGTCAACATTAACCAAAACCATGTTGTATATATCAACATTGACCAAAATCCTAATGTAAATATCAACATCCACTAGTACATGTCTATATTATTTTAATTTTTCAATATTCACCAATTAAGTAGGTGTATGTCAACATTCATTAGGTGATTGCCAGCACTCACCAATTGCGGACATTCACAGTAATATATATATATATATATATATTTAACCAATTAAAATATCAATTAATTTTCTTTTTTATAAATTATTTTATAATACAATAGCATAGTTTTTGTTTTCATCAATAGTCTTAAAGATGACTCAAAAGTCTTGCAAATTTTTTATTTTAAATGTAATAAGCTTGTGCTTGTGATTTCAGATTAAAAAAAAATTAACTTATCTAGTCATTAATTAATGTTAAATTAAATTATTCTTAAAAAATAACAAAAATCATAATTACTTGAATTTCAAATTTGTAACAATCAGGAGGTGAATACTTTCCAGCAACTCTGAAGTTAACAGTTTTTAATGCAAATTTTAATTTAGCTTTTAATAAAGACGAAAAATATATTGTCTTATTATGTTGAATTAGATAATCTTTGATTGAAAATCCTTTACTTTTTATATCATCTGTTATAGTGACATTCAAGCATTCTAAAAAAAAAAAAATATATATATATATTATTTATACAGTAACCAAAACATATACTCTGTCCAGTGATAAAATTCATCAGTTCTGTGAATCCCTACTAGACACCTTGCCATCAAGACTGGTTCCATTATAACAGGGTGTTATGTAAGGATGCACAGAGAAAACCGATTCTTTTCGAGAAGTGATGTATTATCTTATCAAGATTGAGAATAAATTTTATAACAGCACAAGTTTAAGTTACCTTGTATTATTTCTCCATCAAAAGTATAACTTTCGTTAAAACCAAACACACTACCTTCTTTATAATGAACAGTACAAAATATTGGATCCACAACTTTACTATCTTCACTTATGTATGAGTATGATCCGATTGCATTACTGATGTTAGCATACTATATAAATATTTAAGAATTACAATAAAATACTTCATATTTCATTAGAAAAATCATAAAAATAATAATAATATATTCATAAATCAATTGAAAAAATTTCATTCACATAAATTCTAATTGATAAAAATCTTATTATTTTTTAAATAACTGTCAATAGTTTAAAATAATTATATTTTAAAAACAACAAATATGAGAGTAAATTAATTTGATTGTACCTAGAAATTTTTAAATTAAATAAATTAACTCATTTAAAACTGTCATAAAAATATGAAATTTATTATTACTAAAACAAATAATGAGAAATCACATCAAATATTATAAATTATTTTGATGGTTCATTAGTTATTCGATTATTACTACTTATATCTATAAAAATAAAAAAATGATTTATATATTTTTATTGATTTTTGAATGCCATACAATTTTAGTGAAATAATGTTTAACATTATTTATATTTACATATTTATTAATGATAAATATCTGTATACTGATGTTTTTAGTAAAAATAAAAAAAATTCTAAAAATATCAATAAAAGAAGAAAGCTTTGCTTTTGTGATATATGAAACTATTTAGTATTAGTTTTGTTGTTTTAGAAAATTAAAAAAAAAAATTAAGAATATTTAATAAATAACACTTACAATATGTAATTTCTATACTTACTCCAACTACAGCATAGTTAATAGTTGAATAAAATGATTCAATATTATAAATAGCTAATGGTCCCAGAGCAGGTGGATAAGAAACTATTTCTCGTGCTGGGTCCCATCCTTTAATAAACAAATGTGAAAATGTAATTCTATTTCCCCATGTATAATTTACATGACTGTAGCGAGTATGAGCAAATAATGAAAGCTTTAAAAAAATATATAAACAATTTTAAATTATAATAGAAATAATAAAATATTTGTATCTCATCACTTACTTGAAGTGTAACCAATATTATTTTGATAATTTGGATTACAAATTTGTACGGAAACCTCCTTCTTGTCTTCCATTTTTCAATTGGATTCATAAAGAAAAAAGATAACCGATTACGCATCTTCCTCTCCAAAAGTACATATTCATCTGAATAAGGATGAATGTAATCTTCTTCATTGTCCAACAACAAATCTGCTTCTAAACAATTAAAAATATTATAAGCAGGAGTCTCAAAAATATATTCCATAAACAAGTTTTTACTAGCACACCAACTATAGTTAATAATCTAAAAATGAACAGTTCATATTGTTTTTATTCATGTTTTTTTTATACCAAAAACACAAATAATATTTTTACCTTTAAATTCTATAATAAATTAATTACCTATAATATTAAAAGCTAAAAACTCAAAATTGATAATGCAGATTAAAAATTTGATAAAAAATGCATTTTTAAAATTGAGTTAACACTTGCAAATATAATGTCCTCTTAATGAATAGACAATATTGGACTATGTAGATCCATATGAGTTGCAAGCAGATTTATAATTTTATTTTTGTCATAAAACATCTAAATATTCACTTCTATAATGTCTAATCTTAATTTCAAAATGATAACTTACACCCAAAAGTTATTAGTAGATAGGTACCTATATTTTTGGATATAACATACTAAACCATTAAATGTGTGCTAAATAGCATATTGAATATTTAAATGAGTACTAAAATATGTAAAACTGTGTTTTAAATTTTTATATGCCTCGAACAAAACAATTTGGAAGGCCCTATAATCATATCCTTTTTATATTAAACATATTAAATTCATTAAAATGCATAACAATATACTACCTGTATATCTTTTAATTATGCCTAATATTAATAATCATCAGACACTTATTTAAGTACATTATTTATTCACTAAATGCATTACTATAACTTGTAAATGGAAACCGGTAATAATGAGCATAAATGAGTCCAGAGAAGATTTACAATATTGTTTCTGTTGCCTTTTTATTCCGAATTCACATTTTTTGGATACTGGTCCAAAAAATTATTTTTAGATTGAAATCTGCTGAAGCTTGGTTCTTTACAGTGTTATTATCAATATAGTTTTAAAAAGATTTAGTAAAAACTATCAAAATAAAAAAATTTTTTGGTCAATTTGTGAAATTTACTTAAATTATTTAGTCATAACTCTAAAAATATTAGTCTAAAACTCCAAGACTTCAAATTTTAACAATTATCACTAATGTCTTAAAAAATAAATTAATACAAACTTAAAATATAAATGTAGATTATGAAATACATTTTTGAAGAAGACATTGTTTTTGGATTTTATTGAATTATAAATGGGTAGTTTAAAATTTGAACTGAACTGGACTTTAGATATTTAGTTTAATTCAAAAATATTAGTAAGTGAATAATCCTAGTTATAAATTTTAACTATAAATAATTTAAAAAGTGTAATATTCTAGGTTTCTTAAAATATTTTTCTTATTCTGTTCACTTTTTTGGTTGTTTGCTTTTACAAAAAAATAAAGTATTGTAACAGTAAGACAAATGGGAGGTGTACCCCACAAGGGCCTTGTATGCTACCAAATACTTATTAATAGAGCGCAGATTTCTATGCATTTGCATATTTATTTTGAGTGATCCTATGGTATGCTAATTGAGTACAAAATTTGTTTCATGACCTAATGATTTAAAAGTTAATTTTCAATGAATATTTTTGCGTATTTTTCTATTTTAAAGGCTTATTTTACAATTTGAATTACAAATTTCATCTTTTAATACATATTTTGATAGTTTTTTTTAGACATTTTGGAAATACATACAATTGTCTATTACAATAATATTTTTAGAGTATCAATTAATATCAAAATAAATTAAAAGGTACATTGTAGGTATAGGTAAACGGTTTTCCTAAATACGATGTAAGATCAATAATCAAGGAAATAAATACATATACCAAAATGATGAGTGATGAAAAAAATTAAGAAAAGTAGATACAGTAGATAAGTATCTATAGTATATTAAATATATTTAATATATATAATTTTTACACATATTTAATAACATTTTGGTTCATATATTTATGCATATCTAAGATTTTTAGTGCATATTTGGTTGGACTTTAATGCATATAAATCCTGAGAAATAAAAATTGAAGAATGTAATACCTATTATACATTAAATATTTAAAATATATAAAATTTAGAATACTTAGTAAAACATTTTCTACTTTAAAAAGTTTTAAATTGAAGAACTTTCAGGTAATTATTTTCAGTGTAAATGTAATTATACTATTCCCATTTTATATTTTTTCAAAATATGTGTTTTGGTATCTGAAAGTATTTGAATATATATCTTTTTATCAAAAGAAGTTATATTCAAAAATTAAAATAAATTTTTTTAACTCTAGTAGCCTTAATGCAAATGTCAAAAAACTACAAGTCATTTTTTTATTAGTTCTATTTGTTTTTATGATCAATAAATTGAATGTGTTTGTTTACAATCAAATTTTGGTCATTAGTACTAACTTAATATCTAGAGATACTAATTATACTAATTATTAATACATATTAATTGGTACCTAATTTGTAATTTGAGAATACTTTTATTTTGAAAAAATCAATATTTTAATAATTTCAAATGAAGTGGCTAAAAACAGTAAAAACATGTTTTGAAGAAAAAAAATTTAATAAGCATGAGTAACATGCATTTTGTTCCTGGCCTAATGGCATTTATGAGCTTATTTTCTGGAGGTGTCACCTACATTTTTAGAAAAATACTATTAATATACGTTTAAATAATAATTCAATCTTAATAAGTTAGATAAATTAGTATAACAAAAATCTATTTTAGACTACAATATTATTTTTCCACATTTCATATTTGTGAGGAATGTACCTATACTGAATTAGCACATACATCATGTCTAACTCAGATTTTTATTGTCAAAATTCATTATGTGTTTATCTAATGCATTCTTATAATTCTTATCAATGTTAAATAGCAATATAATAAGATAAGTTATAATACCTCAAGGAATTTAAAAACTAAGCACATTTACTGAACGAAGCCATTTTCGTAGTTAATGCCTACAAACTGTAGGCAATAACTAAGTAAAAAATGGAAAAAAAAATACAGTTAAGATCATACTCAGCGGATGCTCAATGAAAATTCAAAACCATACCAGAACTGTTGTATAAATCCACATTGTTCGATCCGCTCGACAGATTAGACTGGTCGGTGAGTCCGTATCTAGCATTATCCTGCGCACCATTCATTGTGCTTGATTGCCTTCTAAACAACCGTACGAGCAAACACTGATGGATACCGTTGGCCGCGTGAATAGAAATAAAATAATATGAACGTGATTACATCGTTGCCGTCACATACCTATAAGGCGCGGCTCTCACATAACCTGTTAAGCACTTGTGCGTGTGATGCGTCTAAACGAAAACCAACACGAAAATGCACAAATTGTGATATAATGTCGTCAATAACGACAAGTGACAACAGTTGCGATAAAAGCGCGATCACCACACAACGGTGATTGAGTGATTATTGTAATTGTTGTACACAGCGATACTAACGTGTTCCGTTAGTCGCCAGTCGGCTTAATACTACGTTTTAATTAGGGATTATTACAATATTATTACGGGACACGCAGAAACGGATTAGTGTGAATAAGATTAACGTTGCGATGATTTAATTTGTATCGATTATCGACCCATAGGCCATAGTAACAGGTGAAAGTATAATAATTATAGAAATGCGCGAGATAACACGTTATCAAAATGGAAAACAAAACACGACATTACCGATAACGGTGGCGCGGACTATATTATAAACACTATGCAATTTATAATAATTACCTATTGATAATATGATGTGCTGGTGAGCGAGACGTACGACGGAGATAATAATATTATATAAGTATTGTAAATTTGTAAACATGAATATTATTATGATATTACGCCATCGGTACTCGGTTTACGTTTCAATAACCTTGATTGTACGCTGTAGACCAACAGCATTAATTGATTTTGGAACTTTGACATGATGATATATTCTATTAAAAAGTCATAGATTATGTAAGAAATATGGTATAATGTAGAACGTTCAACATATAGGAATATTCAATAAAGTACTAACTACTAAGCATTTGAAATTAAAGAATTAAAACATTGCATTTTTTTTCGCAAATTAAAATAGTTAAAAAAATAGTTTAACAGTTATGTATGACGATTTATTAATTTTATCTAATTTCGTAGAAATGTCATATTTATTGACTATTATGTTTTTATTGATAATAACATGTCTACAGTTTCGAATTTGTTAAGTGTTCTATAATAGTATAATGTATTAATGTTACATAACTAATATAGTAATATAGGTAAATATAAGTATATACCTATAGGTAGGTATGTATTATTAGTTGAATAATTTTCAGTAATTTTATCTTAGTTAACATATGGTTGGTATTTTGGTAATTAAAATATCTACGTATTAAAAAATAATAGTTGACATTGTATTTTAAGTTCACTATTGTAAATATTCTTTTATTTGAAATAAATGAAAAATACTATAAATGAAACAAACATAGAACTATATACAATTTTAAAGAAGAAGAAACGAGATAGTAAAGAATTCGAATGTATTTGTATTTTGTATTAGCATTATGCTTGAAAATTATTCAAATACATTTTTTTGGAATGATTATAAAAAAAAAAACATTCGAATAATCATACTTAAAAATCAGTCGAATAATTATCTAGATAATATTTTGCCAAACTTTGGTATAGGTACTTCAAGTTCAATAAATTATCAAAGTTAGACAGAGTTATTTCAGTATTTAATGAAAATAAAACTGTATTGAAAAATATACTATTACCGATGACACGCTAGCTGATTCAAATCTTTCGTGTACAATTAAAAGAAAGAGTCAAGGGTAAATATAACGGGGACAGATAGACGATAATACTGAACTTAAACAAATTGGACAAATTATTTAAAAATAAATAACATCATATTATTTTGTGAATACTAAATGCATATTATATAATCAAGAGATTGAGCTAAATACTTTTTTTGTCATGCCTACACTAAAGTTTAATTTTCAATCCTAACTGAAGTGTTGGAAAATAGTCTTTTTACGTCCAGCGGACAGTAAATGAATTATTTCTACCTGATGTGGTAATAAAAAAATTCCTATACGTAACGGGTGGAAAAGTGGAAAGACTTCGGCACCTCGTTACTTTTCAAATCAGATGTATCCATAAATAACCGCAGTGGTGGGCAACCGGCTGACATTTTTTTTTCATAGTAAATAATTTTAGAATATAATTTTTTTATTTTGTTCAGCTCGCGAATTTTTTTTAATTCGTTTATGTGGCACGAGAGTCCAAAAGGTCGCCAATGACTGAATCAACGTATCGATAAGTTTCATCTATTACTTACCTATATCAAATAGGTACTATAGTTGCCAATTAGCTGGTAAGTGGAATGTGTGTAAGTATGTTCTATATAAAATAGTCCAATGAATCTAAATACCGATAACCACAAGAAAAGTATGTTATGGATTATGACTTTTTCTGCGTTTTCAGAGATAGTAGAGGCGTCACAAAAAATAGTATACTTGTACACTTATGTGTTGTTTGTGCTGGACTGCTGGTTGGGAATTTTAGAACTACATTAACTTTTAAGCTAGTGATAAGCAAAAAAGACCTAAAACAAGTTACAAGACTATAAAAATCTTGAATCCTCATAACTCAAGGTCAAGGAGCAAGTTTCTAAACAACCCATCCACCCATCACCAACTATTGCATTTACTAGAACCAATGTAATATTTTTAGGTTCTTCTTTAGTTAAATTTGTCATTAACTTTTACAATTTATTATATAGATGCACTTATTTTTTACTTGAATGATCAATCTTCTGTTATGAATTACGAACATTAATTATAAACAATTAAATTTGTGTTTTTGATATCTAAAATAAAACTTTACAAGTTTATACATAATATATACTTATGATTTAATAATTTTATTTTAATTGAAATCATTTTTTAATTATTATGTATTTATGTGTATAAATGTATTATATATTTAAAAATCTATTTACCATCGTAGTCGCATTGGTATGAGTTTCTATTGTGAATTTATGATTAGATATAATACAAATTGGTAACTATTAGACTATTTTAATTTTTATAAATCTCATTAAAATAAACCTAACACTCTGATCCAAATCCGTGTGATTTTGTCACTAGTTTCTGAGTGAAATATATCATTTTAATGTACCTACCTAAACAGACAACGATTTAACAAGGTTTAAATAGGTAGTTATTAAAGCATATGAGGCAAACTTACAATATACTACGACAGTAATAAAGGTCACATGAATGTCGCAAGAAATTAAAACGTTTTATTAAATTATACCTATCTACTATAATTATAACTTCCTGTTATTAGTATAATAGGTATTCAAAGCAAAAAGTTATTTACGAACACAAATAATCGTATGATCAACTTTAAGAACCCAGCGAATATTTTTTTATTGACATATTTTAAAAGTTTTTTTGTACATAAAAAATGATATTGGAAATATTTGGTGAAAATTTCAAGTATTTATTTTTATTATTATTTTAGATTCTGAACGGAGTATTGATTTTACAATGATGTGTGTTTTTTTTTTTGTGTCTGTCATCACGTTGTGGAGTAGTAGTAGTAGTGCTTCGATTTTTGACTTCAGCCCCTCTTTGAAAAGGAAATTGAATCTAGTTGGTACTTTAGGAGGTCAAAAGTAAAAAATCTCTAGTAGTTTTCAAAAGCATCAGGAAAAACGTGAAGTTTTACGCATAATCACTTTTTGACAAAATTGATTTTTTAATTTTGCTGTAACTCAAAAACGAATCATTGTAAATACTTGGATTTTTCATCAAATGTTTATATTAGCGTTATCGTATAGATAACGCTAATATAAAGTTACGATTAAATTTTCAAAATATTTAGAATTTTTTTAAACTATTAGGCCATTGAATTTTTTTTTCTTGAAATGCCGACAAAAAATTTGACTTTCCAAAAAAATCTTTAAAATTTAATACAAGGTTTATTATAAGTTGTTCTTGTTGTAGTAAAAAAAAAAAAATCGTTAGTCACAATTTCTGTTTATAAGTATTAAAAGTTCAAATGTTTACAAAATATGTCAAAATCGCGAAAATTAGCAAGGAATTTTGAAGTTGAAAATTCATAAAATTTTTGTGATTTAAATCTAAGGTTAATAAAACCAACACAAAGTTCTCAAAACTTTTTCTTCAAATAACAGTAAAAAATAACTCCAGCGGTCAATAAAGAAAACATTTTATGAGCGTATGAAATTTATTGTTTACGAAATCGAATAAAATAACAATATAATTACTATCTAAATATAGGTAATAATATAAATATAATATATCCTACTAATTATACTAGACTTATTAAGTTACAAATCTTCTCCGTTTAGAATCGTTTTCCGTATACAATATGATACCTTACCTGTCGGCTGTCATTGCATTCAAATTTAACACATCCATTATAGTGACCTACTCATCTACATGTCTAGTGTCTACTAGATATTCAGCAGAGCATCTTATGAGGAACCTTGCGTTAAATTTTGATGGTTTTTGACCAAATGAAGATTGATTTAAAATATTTTTTAAATTTGATCATACATATAAAATACTAACATCAACGTTTGGTTATCCGTTTTTGAGTTATAACAAATAATAAAATCGATTTTGTGAAAAACAATTATCATGCGTAAATATGCGATACACGTGTAATGAGTATATTGTGATTTGTGGCCTGGTAATAATTTTAAAATTATCTGCAAACTTTAGGTATCTGCTTACCTACCAAAAATTAACAAACTAAAACAACATACGGTCTCCTATATAGTAAGTATTCAAACCATAGTCTACAAAGATCTAGTCGATATAGAGTATTACTTAATGATTCGTACTTCAGTTAATCGACTTTACAGTTCACACCATCGTATATTATTATAAATTTAAATACATAGGTAATTCAAACATTAATATTATAATAATCAATCGGTTATCACTTCACCACTGTTTTGCTTATCAAGCGACCGCCACAGCCGTTTTCACGGTCCACTAGTGGATGCGTCTGTTACCACGGTCCGCGCAACTCACAGGAGGATCGTCGGGTCGCGGCATAAAAATCGTTATCGTTATCACGAGCAGCGCGTCGGCCGTCGATCACCGATCCCGATTCCCGACATTTCGTGAACACTGAACATTGCTGTCTGCTGTCGTTGTGCATTGTAAATTGTAATATTTCCATTTCGCGCAACTCCGTTCACCATCGATCGTGTCTGTTAGGTATTATATCGATATTGTCACTGGTCACGACGTTGCCTTTTGAATTTTAGAACATTTGCTAAAAACTGCCATCAACAACCGAATTCCATACACTCGATCATACTTATACTAATATACATAGAAATAAGATAAAGAAATTAATCGTCACCCGCTCTACTGCCTACAAGCAGTACACGCTGGTCTAATATCGTTCCGTGCCCAAAGAAACTAGCCTGTGTGGTGTCTGTGCCGGTGGACCAACGGCGCTTACAATGGAGGCATTGATTCCTGTCATCAACCGATTGCAAGATGTGTTCAACACTGTCGGTTACGATGCCATACAGCTTCCTCAAATTGTGGTTGTCGGATCGCAGGTATGTTAATTTTCTGCCACAATAAGACTACACCATTCTACCAACTCTGTTACTTGTTAGAGGCAATAATTGTGTAGATTCATATTACTAATAAGTATCCTACCATATGTATTTGTTTTTTCTATCATAAGTTAAATTTTATAAATTATATTACATAATAATTCTGTATGAAAAAAAATGCAATATGAATTTAATTGTGTCCTTTTCAATAGTTAATAATTACAATGTGTCATTTAACTATTCTGGTATATAAAAAACAACCTTGGATATGTTTCATATTAGGAGATTATTTATGAATCATTTTTAACTCATTATAATAGAAGGACCTATTTTTTCTATCTACATAGGTATATAACTAAATAAAAACATTAAGTATTCCTTTTGTCCAATTATTTAAAATTATTAAATTATTCCTATTAGAGTTAATTTAATTATTTTTGTTTAATAATAGATTATTAATCTAGAGTTATTTATTTGAACAGTTTGAAACTGTCCTTTAACATATACCTAAGATTTATCAATTTGTATTTGTTTGTAAATGAAACTAGTATACAGTGTTCATTTACTGTACTTAACAATAACTAAAATCTATTTAATTGAAAAAATAAGATAGCAGTGATATGTCCAGTAACGGATTTTGGGTTCAATCGAATTAGTCAGTTCCAACCTTTCAAAATGAAAATTATCCATTTTAAAAACATAGCATTTTACTCACTGTCATTATATTATTGTTCTATAATTATTTGTATACCTAATACATTTTTATATATAAGTGAGATAAATAATACTATGTTACCTTTTTTTTTTCATGTTTGAAACTGACGACACGGTGAGAACTGCTTTCGCATTACTTCCACGGTGCAATATATATATACTATGCTACCTAAAGCTTTTTAAAATCAAAATTGATAAATTTAATTATAGTGCATTAATTATTCTAATTATTTCTATTTTAACCATTCGGTATTGTTTATCAACACTTGTTCACATTGTTAACTATTTTAAATATTTCATTGAACATCAATTGCTGATAAAATGTATATACTTTCCCAATGGACATAATTTAATTTTGTCAAACAAGAAGTAAAGTAATAACTATACTGTGTTTCAGAGGATTAGGTCAGGTTCTCAAACTTTTATGGTTCACGCATCCTTAAAAAAAAAAATAAATAATCGCGCCTCCCATGAATAAATAAATCACAATTTCATATTATTTAAATATTTAAGTATTTAAATTTTATGACAAATATTCAGCTAAACATATTGTTTAGTAAAACAAAAATTATTTTTAAAAAATTGATGACTGTTAATATATAATGAAGAATTCGATGTGAACAATGGGCTTTTTTCCTGTTTATTAATGCTTCAAAATTAGGCATCAATGATGTTTCCTTCTATTCGCATTTCTTTTTAACATTGAGTTTGAACACTTAGATTTTAATACCACAACTGCAGAAAATTGTTTATTTAAAAATATCAATATTTACCTCGCGCCTCACAGTTTTGAAACTGCTGCTGTTTTTTATAATAATATATTATCTTATAGTATACTATATTTATTCTCTGTCAAGTTAATATGGACTGTAAATACTTATACTATTTACTTTGTAGTTAGTCAGTAAAACATTCAGTCATTACTTAATTGTTTACTTAAAAATTAAAATTTTTAAATAATAGAAATCATTCAACCAGCTAAAAAAACAACATCAATCACTGAGCATAGGAAAAATATTGTTGAAAATAATGATTTTGATTTATAGCATATAATTAAAATAATAATATACTACTTAAATTGTTATTTTTTGTAAATATTAAATGCACTATCACCCATTAATATTTTATTAATTGTTTTTAAAATTATTTAAAGGTTGTAGAGAATCATTATTAATTATAAAAAGTGATTTTAATACAAGTATTAATACTTTATCAGTTATTATAATTTTTTTCCACATGACATATATTATATTTTATTATTTAAAACATTTAAAGCTATAACTAAAGATCCATAGAGCAGGGAGTTACATTTTTAAAAATAAATATAACTGTTTTAACAAAATTTTATGGTCTTTAAAAAGTAAGGTATATATTTTTTTATTTAACTGTTATAAACTTACTGAATAATAAAAAATATAAAAATAATAATTTTAAAGCATTTAACTAGTTTGGCATGTTGTTGATTTTTTAATTTTTTAATAAGAATAAATCCAATAAAAAATATAGTTAATATTATTAATTAATATCTTTTTCATAAATTTAAATTCAGAATTTACTGTAAATTAAGTATGAATTTGTATGTATTTATTAAATGTTGATTCTCCAATTTATCAATATTATTAGAACTCTTATGTTAATGAGTAATGACCACAAATTAATTAAATATGTAATTATATACCTTAATATATATTTATTAAATGTGGTTAATGATTATTTATTCACAAATCTGTATAAGAAAAGGTAAATATTATTTAAAATTTAAAATTATGTATATAATACACTAAAATAACATAAAAAAATACAAGAAATATGCAATATATTTAAATGTGAAAAATGTATTGTTTAACTAAAAAGAGTTTATTCATTGTATTCATAAGTAAAACTCATTAAGCTATGAGTATGTCTTGTATATAAATTTGCAAAAAGATTTTTTACGTTTAGTTTTTCATATAGTCATACTCGTAAACAATTAATGATACATAAGAAGGAATCTCGGCAGCCAACTTGTGTACTAGGGCATGGCATAACTACATAGCAGATATGGATGGTAGATTTGATGCGAGTGATCGACTAGCAATTGCCTAACTGCTACAAAGTTCCTTCTTATTGTAAACAGAATATAGACTTAATGAATCAAATTTAACTCATATTTTGGTATAATTCTGATTGCACTAAAAAATATGCTAAGGCTTAAACATCCAAGCTCTAATATTATACTTTCATTATAAAACTGTTTGATCAATCTTAATGAAACACGATCATAAATATATATATAATATTATATATACATAATTTTTTTTTCAGAGTTCTGGTAAAAGTTCTGTAATAGAAAGTATTGTTGGTAGATCATTTTTACCCAGAGGTATTGGAATCGTTACTAGATGTCCTTTAATTCTTCAACTTGTCAACTGCCCTTTGACTGATAAGGAACACAGAAGTTCTGAAAATGGTAAGAGTATTCATTTTCATACATTATTAATGACTAAACTAGTAGTGTATTAATTTTAATTATTTATTTTACAATAATATAGGTACGGTTAATTTGGAAGAATGGGGTGAATTTCTGCATTGTAAAAATAAAATTTTTAAAGATTTTAATGAAATACGAGAAGAAATTCAATCTGAGACTAACAAGGTTGCTGGCAGTAATAAAGGAATATGTCCCGAACCTATTAGCCTGAAAATATATTCCATACACGTATTGAATTTATCACTCGTAGATTTACCTGGAATAACTAAAGTAGATACTGATGATTTAATATTTAAAATTAAATATATTCATGACATTATTAATTTAAATATTTTAGGTTCCTGTGGGTGACCAACCAGAAGATATTGAATCTCAAGTGAAAAATTTAGTTGTCAAGTATATTCAAAATCCTAATTCAATCATTTTGGCAGTAAGTACTGCTAACACAGATATGTCAACTAGTGAAAGTTTGAAGTTAGCCAAAGACGTAGATTCCGAAGGAAAGAGAACTTTAGCTGTAATTACTAAACTTGATCTAATGGATGCAGGTAATACTTATTTTTCTTAAATTAAATTTGCTATATTATTTGTAACTTAATTTTTTTTCAGGTACTGATGCTGTTGATATATTATGTGGTCGAGTGATTCCTGTTAAACTAGGAATAATTGGTGTTGTTAATCGATCACAACAAGATATAAATGACAATAAGGTATTTATGAAGAACTAAATATAGCATTAGTTTTATATATAAAACATATTTTGTTGTTTACCTTCAACTTTTTTGCAGTCAATTTCTGATGCTCTAAAAGATGAATCTACTTTCTTGCAAAGAAAATATCCTTCATTGGCAAACCGAAATGGAACTCCATACTTAACTAAGACACTTAACAGACTTTTAATGCATCATATTCGAGATTGTTTGCCAAATTTAAAAGTAATTATCAAGAAAAGTCTATTACTACTTTCATACTATTTTTACTTATTAACCACTGGTCATCAATCATTATTATTGCCAATTATTTATTCAATAGTTTCTAATAAAAGTGTATGAAGGTATAAGTATTTAGGTATTATTATACGTTAAATACTTTGAATGGAAATTATCATTTAATTATTATTAATTTAAATACTATAATTATATGGTTAATATTAAAGTTAAGTTATTAGTCGATAACATAATTAATGAAGGGCTATATAAATTTGAAGAATATTAAACAGGAAAAAACAAACTAGAATTGTTATTTTCATGAAATGGTATTTCAAAAAAATGATATAATTTAGAAATAGTATTTACAAGGATGAATATATTCTTAGAATGATATATTTCAAAACTATTAACCCAGTAAAATATTAATGAGGAACCGTATTTTTCCGAAATCATCTAAATAAGGAAAATTTTGCTCAAGCTTGTATAAATTGAAATAATATTTTTGAGTATATTATTTATGTAGAATAATGAATAGCGGGAATGATTCCACATAATATATAATATACTCAAAAATACGTTTCCACATTAATATTTTACTGTTTTATATTTTCCTGGGTTAATACAGTTTTAAAAAACATCTTTCTAATAATAAATTGTACATCTAAAAACCCATATATGTACTCCGTCATTCAAAAATAAAAAGCTTTAAAAACTGATTGCTTAAAAATTAAAAAATGTATAAAACAATTGTATATTTAATTATATTTTTAAGAATAGGTATGATTTTAATATTTTAAAAATAGAACCATATTCTCATTAAATCAAAAGTAAAATATTTAATTATTTTGATGATCATTAATATCTTTTATCCACAAAAGGGATTGATTTATTAGAAAAAACATCTATGCTTAGTATAGTTTTATTCATTTTAATATGTCCATTGTATTTAATATATCAAAACATTGAATATGTATTAAAAAATAAATAAATGGTTAAGTCATATGATATTAATTATATGCTATATTATAGCAGAGATTGTGAATCTATGACTTTTAGTGACTCAAGGAAGTATCCAAAAGCAATAGAAATTTTTTAGGATTAACTAGAAAAAAGTTATTAAATTAGTTGACTTGTAAGGGAAAATACAATTCCGCTAAAATTTTTTATTTGACATATGGGTGTAGAAAGGTTCACTTTCCCTGCTATATAGCAATATAAATAATTTGAAGAAGTTTATTTGACCTATAAATGGTGTGTTTTTAGACAAGAGTGAATGTTATGGTTTCACAATTTCAATCACTTTTATATTCTTTTGGTGATGATGTAACAGATAAGAGCCAAACACTGTTGCAAATCATTACAAAATTTGCTGCAGCATATTGTTCAACAATTGATGGTACTTCTAAGAATATCGAAACAACTGAACTGTAACTAAAAATATTGATTTGTTTTTTAATAAATATTCTATTATGTAATTCTATTTATTTATAGGTGTGGTGGTGCTCGAATATGTTATATATTTCATGAGACGTTTGGCAAGGTTTTGGATTCTATTCATCCTCTGACTGGTTTATCCAAAATGGATGTGTTGACTGCCATCCGGAATGCCACAGGGCCAAGACCCGCATTATTTGTCCCAGAAGTATCTTTTGAGTTGTTGGTAAAAAGACAAATACGCCGACTAGAAGAACCATCTTTACGATGTGTAGAACTTGTACACGAAGAAATGCAGCGTATGATTCAACACTGCGGAATTGAGTCACAACAGGAAATGATCAGATTCCCTAAGCTCCATGAAAGCATTGTAGATGTTGTTACACAGTTATTGCGTAGACGTTTACCTACAACAAATGCAATGGTAAGTTTGAGTCACAACAAAAAATAATTATATTTATATTTACTATGTTACTGTTTAAAGGTTGAAAATTTGGTGGCTATTGAACTTGCATACATAAACACTAAGCACCCAGATTTTCATAGAGATGCAGAACTCGTATCACTCATGATGAAAAGTGCTGAAGAAGACGAATTTTCAAGACAACGCATGTTGAGAAAATACAATGTGAACAATTCTGTTACTGGATGTGATAGAGATGTAAGTGTGCAATGATAATACTTAACTTTTTTGTACGTTGTTGATAATTACTATTTGCGTACAAAACCATCTGCAGCTATAATATAATATATTATGTTGTGAAGTTTTTGTTAATTATTAAGATTATAAATCCTGAATTATGATTAAAGTGAATAATAATTAATGAATGAAAAAACAAATCAAGATTCATATTAATTAATCATACTATATGCTGAAGTTTTTGATTGTTTTATTTATTATATTTTATTTTTAAAGTAAATAATTTGCATGTTGAATTTCATTTGAAAAACTTATTTTCTTTTATCTGAACATTGAAATATTGTTCCATACATCATAATTTACTGATAACCAACAATTTTTTAATTTTCTAGGACAAATAAAAAATAATATCTAATTTTACCAGTATTTGTTGCTTACCACAAAAGTGTAGAGAAAAAAATAGGACACGTTCCTATAAAACTTTTTTTGTCTCTATGTATTAATATATTTTATGTCTTAAAGAGTGTCGCAAGCACAGGATCAATGAAGAAAACACCAAGACAGCATCAAGCTGACATGAACGGTGAAATGAATTCTGTTGAATCATCTCCAGCGACAACACCAGTGCATCAAGTGCAAAATGAAATGAGTGGGCCTTCGAGTGTAGTCAGCAATTTTAACAGCATGGATTTGCAGAGTCCATCAAACAGAAACTTATCTGAGAAAGAACTACGTGATTGTGACGTAATTGGTACATAATATTATTCTACACTTGAAAATTATTATGATATTGTTAACTCGTTGAATGTTTATTTTGATTTTGTTTTCCTTATTGATTTATAGAAAGATTGATCAAATCATATTTCTACATTGTCAGAAAATCTATTCAAGATAGTGTTCCAAAAGCTATAATGCACTTTTTAGTGAATTTTGTGAAGAACTACTTGCAATCAGAACTAGTAACACATTTATACAAATCCGAACAAGTAGAAGAGTTACTTAATGAATCTGAACATATATCTAATCGCAGAAAAGAAGCCATCGATATGCTTAAGGTATTGTGTGTTTATGTCCACCATCATTTTTCTACATAAAAAATGGTTGTAAACTTTTTTCTCTTTTCAACAGGCCTTACAGAATGCTAACAACATAATTAGTGAGATCCGTGAAGTGCATGTCTGGTGAACATGTCAAGATTTAACGTGTAGTATATAGTTTTTAAATAAATCCCCACTCAGTACATTGTTACGAATCCGCCATTATTATTACTACTATTATTATATTATTATTAAATGTAATGTACGGACCAAAATAACCTAGTACATACTATGGGGTACCATTAGTGTTTAATTCAATCCCTCCCCCCCCCCACAATGATGTCTTAACGTGCGTAAGTTATTACTTTCTACTATGAATAAAAATCATCCTTACACTTTTCATGTACATATAATTACAAAAGATCAATAAAAACTTATTAGGTATGAAATTATTGTATGCTTCAAATGTAGAAACTAGAACTAGACATTTTTTTTTTGTCCATAGTTCCATCAGCTTTTTTTTATTTGTTGATGATTTCAACATGAAATGCATTTATAATATTATGTATGGTTTTTATTCTACAAACAGTATAAAAAAATATTTTAACACCTTTTAGTTTGATATTTAAATTTAATCTATAATACTGTATTAATAATTATGAAACAAAAAAACTTATGTTTAAAAACATTATTTATTCATATGTGGTATAATTATAATATTTGATTTCACACAATACCTAGTGTGGTCTGTTAGTTACTCAATTGTATAATTTTTTTTTTTTTTTTAGATCGTTCAAGTTTAATTGTTCAATGTTTACATTAATTAATGTTAGTGATTAAGATAACTTAACGCACTTTTTTTATAATAGCTATATGATATTCCTGTTATTCAAAGATAATAATTGATGTTTGCGATTATTATAATAAATGTGACAAACTGTCTGTAGGAAGTCTGTTTGTTACTTTGATCTAAATGATATTTCTTATTCCACCATAACTTCAGTTTTTTTTTTCTGATAATCAATCATGATACATTTAAGTGATGTTTAAATCAAATTATTAAATACTGCAAATCTGATACTTAATTTTACCTAATAGGTACAAACAATGTTCATTGTCATGGTGAAAGCAAGGTTAAAATAGGCATTTACTTAGAACGTTGAAAAATTTGTGGGTGATATTCCCTGGTTATACTTATGTACTAATTATATTTTTTAAGCTTTATAGTCATAATAGGTAAATTATGTGTCTTTAATATATTTATAACATGTACTCATGTTGCTATATTTGTTTTGTAAATTAGCAAACAAAAATGTAGAAAAACTCAATTATTTATTTATTACTTGATAACAATTTTTTCAAAAAAAAAAAAAAAAAATGACATTAATCATAATTTTTCTAAATTAGTTAATCAAAATTAGACTGTTCTCTATTTTCTAGAACTTAATGTCTTTGAACTTATAAACTATACAAAAATAGAATAATTGAAAAATTTCATTCACTTATATAATGTAGTTTAAAAATTACTCATTGCACCTATTATTAATTACAATGAAAAAATATCAATAATAACACATGGAGCATAGACAAGAATACTACTGCTATGGAGTGCTGTTCATTTTTATCTATTTTCTATAGTCAGTAGTCACCATTTATAAGTAAGCTTATATTATAAAGACTTTTGCTCATAAGTCAATGTAGCCTATAGTAGAGAATACTAACTGTTTTTGAAGAGATATTCTAAGACCATGCTCAATACAGCATGACAGTAGTCGATAAAGTCGACTGCAGTTCATATTTCGTACATGAAAATTCCTTTATCAATTGGTGCCAGAACGTATGACGTAAGTGATTATAGTGATACTGTAAATGCTTTTGAATCCCTCTAGTAGGTAATTATTTTCAGTAATAAACTCAAGGTAGCAACATCACAATTATTATTTGTATTTTTTATTGAGATAATAACATAATTTAGGTAAAATGTACTGTAGTGTGCACTATGTATCAAAACCAGTAACTGGTGTGGGACAAACAAATATTGTAAATAACTACGTATATTGTCTTCTATTTTAAATTTTAACCATAAAGTTAATGGTTTACCATAGTAGCAATTTGTTGATTTTCAACATTCATTGATTATACATACAAATCACAATTCATCAAAAAACTGTGATATCTGTGATAAATGTTCTATTAATAGTATTATATTGATTCCCAGTGGTAATTTATTTTTTCTTTGATTTTATTTAGCCTAAAAAGTTGAGTGTGATATTATACTTCATTATGATATAATGCTGCCCCTACAATAGCAGATAAAATTCAAAAGGCTTTCTCGCAATCCCGAGACAAGATCACCATGTCAATCTATTGGCTATTCAATTACTAGACAACTCTAAGGTCTTTACAATTAAACAATACAATTTAAATTAAGAGCAGAAGCCATTTCATTGAAAGTATGCCTTTTCCTCAATGTAAATTGTATATATTATTTTATAACTAGTATGTAAAATATGTAAATTTGTTAAACATATTTATAAAAATTTAAGGCCTTTGGGTCATTTAAATAATGAAAATTCAGGATATTGAAAAAAATTGAATGTATAACAAACTATATTTATTTTTTATTTTTAATGTAAATAATAAATGTTTACATTTACTTTAATTTATATCTTATATTTTCAATAGTAAAATGTATAACTATAGTGATGATCTTAAAGAAATATTTAATAAAATCAGTACATTTGTTGGTAATAATTAAAAAAAAAAAATGAATACATAATTAATAAGCGGTTATTGAAAAATAATTTATTCGTAAAACTACTAGGTCAACTGGTAAATCATTTGCAATACTGTGAACATTAATACATACCTAATTATTTAAATTCATATATTAAAAATTAATAGAACCAATAGGTGCTTTCATAGGATCTTGAAGATCAAAGGTTAAACAAGAGAGAGAGAGAGGGGACACTATAGGAATCCAAAAGTTTTTAATTTTTCTACCACATGAACTGCCTAACTAAAGCCTCCACAAACAACTATGATATTAGGACACTGATAGTATTATTGGCTTAAGGCACATTTTTCTTAATTTGGATTCGACTATTCAGATTGTATTTATTGTAAGATATTAAATTGTGTCATTTTCAGATGTATAATAGTTTTTGAAGTTAAGTGCTGAGAAGTTGTTGTGAATCTTTGATTTTTGAACTAACCTTAAAATGCTTATAATTAATTATTTAAATAGTTGAGTTAAAATTTGTATTTGAATGATACATTTTTTGACCAACCATACTATATTTTTTTCGATGTTGTTTAATTCATAGAATTTATTTAATTAAACTTAGATCATTTTAATTTAGCAATTTTTATGTAAATTAAATATTTTTAATGTAATTGTAACTTTGTTTCATATCTTAGAGGTATTTTCAGCATTTTAATACCGATGAAACGCTTAAAAGAGGAAGAAGATTGTGCAATTGATCTATACTATTATAGAAGCTTCCACATGTTGTACAGTTTTATCAGCTATTACTCTTGTAGGAAAACTTACTATTTCCGATTTATCAAAGATTTTTGTTCATAAGTAAAATTAACTACTTAATGCAATATATTATAAAAAAATTGTTTTCATAATACTTGCTAGAGTACACATTAGTTCTACTGTAAAAATTTTAATGAGCATTTTTCTCCCTGTAAATTGATAACCACAAGAAATTTCATGGAATAATTAAAAAAAAAAAACACACAGCATAGTTTAAAATATATTTTCATTTATTTAATTCAATATAATTCAAGCTTTACTAAGAAAATTCTATCAGTCTACTTCACATTAGAATTATACAAAACTAAGTACCAAAAAAAAAAAAAAAATTATGTATATAAATCGGCCGTTGAGCTTTGCTTGTACAATATTATCAAACAAAAGAAACGACATTAAAAATTGTACTAACAAATTTATTGACTAGAAACTTAAAGTAGTTTAAAAAAAAGTTATTATTTCGTACAAATGTTTCAGTTACAAAAAAAAGGAAAAATATAGTAATAAATAAATTATATTATTTATGTAATAATGTTGATAAAAAAAAATAAGAGGACTAGAAAGATTTATTCGTATTACAAAATAGTTAAAATAAATAAAGACTAATTGTGATGTATCATTAGTTATTAGGTGTATTTAAAAAAAAATACAATAAGTATAGTATTAAGTTTCAGTTATACAGTAAAAAAATTGATACGGACAAGTAATTTGTTAGTACATAAGTGCAAATTTATTATTATCGTATACAAACAGTAGGAAAAGATTAAACTTTAAAATGTAAAATAAAACTAATCGCCATTAAATAAAAATAAATATTAACTTGTTTTTCTACATCGTAGTTTATAAAACAGGGCTTTAAATATGATTATATTAATATGGTAAATTATGATAATTACCAAACCTCAACAACTTAATTGCAAATAGAAAAATAATAATAAAAAAAAAAACACGAAAACACAAAAACTAGTTGTTGAAATTGACACGATTAATTTTTCAACATAACAAATAATAGAAATTTTCAAGCAATACGTTTTATAGTGTATGTACTCAAAATGGACCTAACATACAAACAATACCTCAATAAATCTACATTAAAAAAAATTGTCAACAACAAGAAAATTAAAATTTGTTCGTTGGACAATCTAAAAGTAGTAAGGAACACACACTACACCGAACACAGTGGTATTAGTAGTAATGGTGATTTATAATAATTCTTTCTAAGATTAAGGTTGTAAAAAAATAGGAATTTCATAAAAGTCCAGATTTTATAATCATAATAAATACAATCTATATTATTTGATTTATCACAATTATGCCAAAATGTGACAGAAATTTGTATAGTATGCAGTAAGTTGTATGCATTTTGAACTACTGTCATGAACATTCTTGAGGTAGTTTTGTTTACTGACATTAAATACAATGTTGCGATAGATATTAAGTGTTAATGTAATAACCACAAGAAAAAGAGATGCTAAGTTATCTATTTTCATTCATTAACCATAATATGTATTTTACAGTGATAGACACTCAATTGAAGACTTGCAAGAAATAAATTACTATAAACAAACTTTTAGCATCTAAAATTTAGATGCTAAAGTATTTAGATTCTAAATAAACATAAATTATGGTTTGTTTAATTTTAAAAATACGTATAATTGTCAGTATATGGTTTTATGAAGCAATATACGACATCATACAATAAGTGATAATTAAGTTAAAATTATTATAACCAATTGTTTTAAATAAATATTTATTTAATGAATTAAAATCTTTTTTTTTTTTGATAAATAGAGTATACTTTACAAAAATGAAGTTTTTGATTGATGTACAACAATCATGAATACACTCACAGAATTAGTTTATTTTAAATGCAGACTTTAGAATGGATTTTAATATTACACAAGTGTTGAATCAGTAAGATTTGAAAATATTCTTTAAAATTATTACATCAATGATGCATAAATGCTCACTTCTACAAAACTATCACAATCACTAGCATTTTTAATCATCAATAAACAGTAAAAATACCATTATAAATAATTTCTTAAGTATATAGGATGATTAGTGATGTTTAAATTTATTTCAGTTTTAAACACTGAAAAACATCATCTAATTTTAAAATTAGATTGCACTATTTAAAATTAACTATTCTTAAACCATACTATAAACTAAGTACAAATTAATCTGTTTTTTCTTTCTAATGTGAAGTTACAAAATTACTCTGTACAGCCAAAATAATAATTATCTTACAAATAGATGAATTCTATAAATACTTAGCTTTAGTAACATGTCATATTTAAAAGATAATAATTATATTATATTGGCCACAAATACTTAAGAGAACGAAGGAAAGATATAAAAAATATATTTCATCAAAATTAGATCAACTCGATACAAAATGTACATAGTTACTATAAATCTACAGTATAAATTATTACTTAGTACATATATTTTATTTATTTAGGCCTAAAGAATGATTGGTAATATATAACTTTATTACTGAGTTAGTTTTCAATTCATACATTGAAATTAAACCAAAATGGCAACCTTTTTAATCAAAATTTTTACAACAAAAATAAATACTCTTTAATAACAACTCACTTGGGATTATAAAAAATATAATTACAATGGCGTTTCTTTTCGCCATTTAAAACTATCAGTGGGCAAATGAGGTGTTTTATTTTTACGCCCAGCTGCCATTTCTAAACCATTACGAATAGCTGGCATAATTCTTAATGCTGGATTAGTAACAATACCATTACGTTTTTGCTTGACGTTTCCCAAGTTTTTATTGTAACTGTAAAACAAAATATTATAAAAATTAACATAATAACAATTAAATATCACAATTATATAGTACTTTGAATCAGAAGTCGATTTTTTTAACACAGCCTTATTACCAAGAATAATTCTCATATGAGTGTCACGTGAGAAATGATCATCTGTCAATACTGAAATGATAATAAAATGTAAATATATGCAAATACAAAATACAAGTTATATGTAGAGACCGACCAGATATACTTAAAACGATTAAATACTTTGCAATTATATATATCATGAAACATGCATGGTTGGATAATGATAATACATCAAGTTCAACAAATGTTATATATTTTTAGGAATTTTAATAATAATAATTAAATTCAGATTTGCAATTAATACAGTAAGCTTTTTATAAATTTATCGTATTTAATATAGAAAACATAAAATAATAGCGAAGAAAATATATAAGATATTTTTAATACAGAGACAATTCCTTTATAAAAAATACTATTGAGTTGCAATGCTAAAAATAATATTTAAAAGTGACAATTTTTAAATTGGGAACAATTATGGATAAAATTTAATTTAAGTGATCTTGTTATTTTTTAACATTATATACTAATTGAAAAATGAAAAAAAAATAGCCACTTTAGAGTAACTTCCACTAAATAAAACATTCTTTTAAATCTAACACTCAATAAATTATTTATAATTGCAATTTATTTTTTTAAGTTACATAAAAATATTATGTTAATAAAAAAAGTTTGCACAATTCAAATGCAAGGAATACCATGAATACTCGGAGCTGATGGTTCTTCTGAATTGGGACTGTGAGGTGGTGTTGCGTATATAGGACTCTGCAAAGGACTTAGAACTTTAGAAGTGGGTCTTGACTTGATACGTCGACTACATTGTTGTAATTTTTGTGTGAAAGTCAATGGTGTCAACTGCAAAAAATAATGATATTATTTATTATTTAAATATCTTCTTAATATGTTTGTTGGCAAAATATTTTTACTTGTGTTGGTAAATCTTGGTGAGAACTTTTAGTACTATCAGTCAAATTAGAACTGGATTTGCTATAGTTTGAAACAAATGATGTTCGTTTTGCTGTTGAATCTGGTGATTCAATGGGTGATGAATCATGAATCGGAGCATGATTGGTACAAGATAATAATGGATTAACTAATATAGCTGAAGATGGTTTAGTTTCAGTTGTTGAACCAGAGCCACAAGAAGTATTAGCTGTATTAAATCCGTTACCTAAAAATAAGATTTATTTGATATAATCCTAATTAAATATTAAATATAATTTTTTTTAAATATTACTTTCGGTTTTTATAGGACAAAATTGTTCAAGTAGTTTAACAATGTTATCATGGCCACTTTTTGCAGCAATTTTTATAGCATTCCGTCCACAATGGTCAGATACTAATGGGCTTGCACCTTGCATTAACAATAAACGAACGCAAGTCTCATTACCTTCTTGAGAAGCAATACCTATTTAATTTATAAACAAAGAATTTATATTAATGAAAGTTTAAAATTAAATAACATTTAAAATAAACACAATGCTCTTAATACTGAAGTTAAGTTTAATGTATTTATTAATATATATATATATATGTATATTAAAGAAATATAATATAATTTATTCTACAAAAAATATTAAGTTAATACTGTACAATAAATCTTATGGGCATTAAAATATTCAATCAAATATTTTATAATAATTTAAACAACAATAACTAGAAAATATGATTGAATTATTATAAGCAATGCATAAATAAATTACTTAAGTTAGAATTACACAATTAAAATATTAATAAAAATAAATATAAGTATAGATCATGGGTCACCAAATGGAGGCTCGGGAACAATTTTATCTGGCCCACAGTCAAAGAATAAATAAGAAATAGTATGACGTCATTATAATACGTTAATTTATCATTATTATTATTGTTAAATATTATTGGTTTTTGAATCATGTAAAATATACTTAGTATTTTGGTGGCCTGTGAAAAATTTTCAAATTCCTAATATAGCCCTTTAAAAATATTAATTGGTGACATCTGATATAGGTTATAATAGGTTATATTATAATTATTTAATATAATACTTATTTCTTTTATATTTTGAAAACAATAAAAATACTTGGTAATAAATTTTATATTAAAGAGCATAATATTAAAATTAAGATATTTACATTTTTAATCATGAGTATAATAATAATTTACCTAAGGCTGTTGCTCCTTGATTGCACGCATGATTAACATTGGCTCCATGTTCAATTAATAATCGGACAATGACAGAATGTCCTTGCCATGCAGCTAAGTGAAGAGGTGTTCTATTTTCATTATCAGTTGCATTTAAATTTGCTTTTCCAAGTTTTAACAATAATGATACCATTTCACAGTGACCTTGCCAACAACTAACATGTAAAGCAGTTCGGCCCTAAAATATCAAATCACAAGTTTTTAGTAAATTTTTTCTAAAATTTAAAAACAAATAAGAATTTAATATTTTTACAAGATTAATCATTATTAAAATATTTAATTAATTGATAACCCTTTCTTTAAAATATCAGTTTAAATCAAGGTTACAATTCATTAAAAATTAATATATTATGAATATCTAAAATCACAGTTTACACATTTATACAAAGAATTATTTTATTTTTTAAATATACAAATATTTTAAATTATATTTTGATGGGTTTACAATAATTACATCATATATTGTTTTTCAATAATGAATATTGATTTGAATTTTTTTATACTAAGAGCATAAATGTCTGTAATTTTATATATTTGTAATTTGTAAACCCAAATTAAATTAACATGTAAGATTAAAATTTTAAAATTTTTACTGAAACGACTAAAACTTAGTATACTAAATAAATAATATATAAATATTTGTTAGTAAAAAATGATTATTATCAAACATAAATCTTTAATTCAACAATTGGTAAATAAATTTGGAATTACAAAATAACTAATAATAATATTATTTATAGAACAATATAAATAAAAATGTTTTTTTATCATTTGATAATGCATACAATATGTTTTTGTAAAAATAACAATTTGTTTTGAATTTATATGAAAAATTATTTTGAACAATTTTTAGATCTTAATTTGATGTAAAATAATTTTATTTAAATTTAAAAATGAAATTTTTTGTTTAAACAAATGGTACTAACTTCAGAATCTGTGCTTTCCACATCTGCTCCGCCGGGATCAATAAAAAATTTAGCCATTGCTAAATGATTTTCAAGAGCTAGGACATAAAGAGTACTTCGACCATCAGCATCTTTTTTGTTCACGTCAACTCCGTGTTCTACAAGACTCCTAACTACTTCAATATGACCTTCTAATGCAGCCAATCTAAAAGTTTACATAAAATATTAGGAATAATTAATAGAATTTTAATTATTTAAGCTATAAAAATAATACCTTAAAGCAGTTCTTCCATCATGAGCTTTTTGATCTGGAGGGGCTCCATAGTTTTTTAAAAATTCACTTACTAAATCTGAATGCCCTTCTTCAGCTGCTAACATTAGTGGTGGTTTACCATCATTATCAGTTTGATCAATTTTTGCTCCACTCTCTAACAATGTTCTGCAAACAACTTGATGACCTTCAAAAGCAGCATAATGCAATGGAGTCCAACCAGAATTATCTCTATGTTGTTCATCAAGACCTGAAATAAAAAAAATTTATAACTATAACAATTTTACAGTTAAAATTAACTAGGCTCTATTCAAAATAAGAAAGTCAGTGACAACTAGTTTTTATCAGGCAAGAATCAATAAATCATCTCTGTTTATTAAATGTAGTATAAAACAAAAACAAACTAATTAAATTATATCAAATGATTAATCAATTATTTTAAAAGTAAAACACCTATTATCAAATACTTAAAATACTTAAAAGGAATTTTAAGTTTTTTCTAAATTGGCAAAAAAGGTTCAAGATTCAAGTTGTAAAAAAAGGATATATTTAAAAACAATGTATACAGATCTATATATATTTTTTTTAAATAAACTTGATACAGTAACCTAAACATATTTAACAAGCCCAAAAATCAAAAACACGTACCTCTATCTAGTAGTTGTGATACTACAACGTTGTTTCCTTGAGCTGCAGACACACTGAGTACAGTACGTCCTTCATTATCTATGCTGTCCACATAACAACCCCAAAAAAGTAAAAGTGAAACACATGCAGGATGTCCCATTGATGCAGCAGCCCATAAAGGTGTTCTACCTAATTTATCACAATGGTCTACATCAGCTTCTGCTTCTAATAAAATTTCGCAAACGTCTCTGAGAAAACAATTATAAATTAAATTAATATGAACAATTATTTTGAAAATTAACTAATAGAAATACCTATGGCCTTCGAATGCGGCAACAAGTAATGGTGTCATTCCATCTTTATCTTCATGATCAACAAAAGCTCCAGATTCCAACAACAAAGTGACAACCTTAGCATATCCTCCATTAGTGGGTGCACATAAAGCAGCAACACTCAAAGCAGTACGGCCATCACTATCTTGATGATTGATATTTGCACCATTTTCCAATAATTTTCCTACTATATGTGCATGGCCCATATATGCTGCAGCAATCAATGGAGTTCTACCATCACCATCAGTAGTATTAGGGTTTGCACCGGCTTCTAGTAATTTTATAACAACATCATTGTGGCCTCCCCAGGCTGCAGCACGTAATGCTCCACGCCCTTCACAATCAGAACATTCTACATCGGCTCCATGTTTAAGTAATAATTCCACCACCTAATATTATAAGTTATATAAATGAATCAATTTATTATTTAGTAAGTAAAAATGTATGTTATTACTTGTGAGTGACCACCCCATGCAGCCGCTCTTAAAGCAGTCCACCCTTCAACGTCTGCATGATCTATTTTACAGTTATATTTTAATAGAAGCTGAAACAAAAACATTTAACTGTAACAACTATTGTGAAAATATTAATGAATAAAAATTACTGAGCGTATATTTCTATAAAAAGGTAAATTTTTTTTTTTAACTCTCAAGATATTACCACACATAGTACAATTCTGTTTAACATTTACAGACAAATTTCAATAACATAAAAAATAATTATTAATATTTATAGATGAAAAATAAAAAATATTGCAGAATATAAAAAAAAAAAGCCCTTTCTACTGTCAAGTATTGTCTATTTTGTTTATAAATTTATATGATACAAAAATTGTATTTATTTTTAAATCATTGATTAAAACACTATTTTTTGTAAGCAGTACTACCTAATAAACAACCTCGCCAATCTTTTATATAATTTTTATTTAGAGATATCACTATTTCATAACCGATTATTAAACTTTGTGTTAAAAATAATATTTATTTGTTGTAAGTACGGCAATAATTATTGCATCAAGTGTCATCCTTTGTATGTTATGCTTAGTAACATAGAGAGTACACATATGAGTATAAAGTCCTCTTAAATTTTATATTTTGTAATGTATATACATATTATTTATGCAATTTGACACTTCTCATTCATAAATAATGTAAAGAAAATAAATATAGTTAGACAAACTAATATGTAATAAACATAATTTTAGATATTAATTAAAAAATAATACTACTCAATGAAATTGCATTACTCTTAAAGTTTAATTAATAGCAAAATGCAAAAAATAAAAAGACATCATCTTTTAAAAAGTATGAACAATTTCACTTACAGTAAAATATAAAATTTTAATCAATGATAAATTGTAATATTCAGTGATGGGATACTTAAATATAATATTTTATCTAAATACCTCTACAACTTCAAGATAACCATGACGCGCAGCTATATTAAGTGGTGTTTGTCCATTATTGTCATTCACTTCTAAATTTATATCTGAATGAGTTTTTAATAAATCTCGAAGAACATTTAAATTTCCATCCATTGCAAGCAAATGTAAAGTATTTCTACCATTGATATCTACTTCATATAAATTTGACGGTAATGAAGTATTTGAATAAACTGCTAAATTTTTTTCAAATTTTGGTGATGATACTAATCCAAAATTTGTTTCAAACTAAAAAATAAATACAAATTAAAATTTGATTTAATTTCAAAACTAATTTTTATTTTTTTTACCTTATTAGATTTTAGATCAACATCTGATTTAAAACAATTACTAGCTCCTTCCAAAAAATTAACAGTTTTTCTATCATAACAAGGAATTGTCATACTATCAGAAATTTGTGCTCCACTATCAATTAACCATAGTAATGGCAATAAATTTGTGTCAGAAAAATTTGTCCAGACTGGTAATGGATTTACTCTTGATAAATGGTAAGCTAATTTATGAGTTTCTTCATACCCAGGGGGTTTTGAACATCTAAATAAATATAAGAAAATTAAACATAGGTAATATAAAAAGTGTAAATCATTATAATTATTTTTATCAATTAACATAAATTATTTTAGAAAATAAATACCTAAGTGTATAATGAAAAGCAATCATAGCGTGTCCTTCATTAGCAGAACATAAAAACCTTCTAGTACAATGTTTGACATCTAGGAACCATTCTCCAAAACTGTGGTGAAATTGTATTACTTTTGAATCTCTTGGTAACGAAAATATTCTCCTTAATAGGCTAAATCGTTTGTGAAATTCTTCAGCAGTCATGTATTGGTATACAGAATGTATAATACTACTTAATTGTTCTTCTGATAGAGGTTCGGGGGACGCTAAAATAACATTTAATAAAGGCCGCACCTAAAATACAAATATAGTTTGATTTATTATAAGGAGTTGACTAGTATATTTTTAAAAATACTTACTTTTGAAAAATGTTTTGAATTCAAAAGCCTCTGACAAAACCATAAATACAGTCCATTAAGAGTTCCGGGAATATCTTTAATTTCCCTCAAGACTACACATCCGTCAGATATTCCATCTAATACTCTTTCCAAGTAAAGAAAACAACCATTACTTTTTATATGTAATTGATTTAACATTTCAGCTGTATCTCTACTCATATGTTGACGTAAAGATTCCTCAGATTCCAAACGGCTCAATATGTACTGTTGTATATCTCTAACGACCTATGAATAAATAGTAAATAATAATAAAATAAAAAATGGATAACAAACAAATGAAAATATTATAACAGATTTTTTGATAAATATAAATTACGAAAAAAAAACATTGTTATACATACTTGTGATTTACGGAGATCATCTATGCAAATTTTACGAAAACCAGAGAACATACGAGCAATATTTTTATTTTGTCTACGTGTTGTACAAATAAGCATCAACCATTGAGGAAATAAATGATGATGAGAAGCTAATAGCTCTGTAATAGTTTTGCTTGAATTATTCTTAAACTTTGGATCAGATCTATCATTTGTACATAATCCTTCATCAACTGAATCAACTAAAAGAAACATTGTATGTTTTGGTAGTTCAAGATCAATTAGTGGAAATACAACAGCTTTTTTAAATGCATCATCAGCATCTTTTACTAAATTTATTGGAGATAAAGATTCTTGTATTGCTGGATCAGATTTTAATCTTTCTTTATATGACTTTGGTAATGAATCAGATAACTGTGAAACCAAACTTTGAATAAAATGTGTGACTGATAATGTGTTGATATTTTGAGCTTGACAAAAATGATAAGCTAATAGTCTTCTGTTTAATGCACGTTGTAGTCTGCCAGATGGATGAACAATTTCGCAGCACAATGAAGTTTTTCCACATCCAGCACCTCCAACTAGTAGTGCTCCACATGTTTTCCAATTGCTTCTTTGATCAAAGCAATGTAATAATTTTTGGAATACCCATTCACGGCAATAAAATGGTTTTTGAGCCAAATCACTTGAAGTCATTTTGATCTGTTTGTTTTCATATTAGTTGAAAAATTCTTAATTGTTGATATCATAGGTCAATTTAAAAGTATTTATTTAACTATTCATATATTATAAAATATAGGTAATCTGAAACATAAAATTTTTTTATTAAATTTTAATCATAAGTACCAACTACAGTTTAGTATATTTTTGCATAAATATAAAGCAAGTTATAAAAATAAAACCATATAGGTAAAATAAAAAATATTGAGCTAGTGAAAAAAGATAAATTAAGAAAAAACATCAAGTGATCGCTGAGACTATGTTTTGTTTTAATTCTACAACACTGCGCCTTTGTACTATATTATATTTATTTATAATAAAGCAATCGATTTAAATAACTTTTATCAAATGTAGGAAGTGGATAGATAAAAATGTCTTAATTTAAGATGAATGTATTTTTTAAAAGTATTTAAAATACATTATAAACAATTATAACATTATTTTCATAACATACCAATGAGGTTATCATGAGTCGACCTCAATGAAAATTATTTTATGATCCTTGAACTTCATTAATAATAACATGATTTGCAATACAAAAAAAATGTACTTAACGCATGTTCATAATACCTAATATACAACATATATCATAGAAAATATGTTTGAGGTCTATATCAAAATATAATTTATAAATATTTTTTATTTAAATAATGTTAAAATATAAGGTAAAGTGGGAATACTACTCAAAAGAACACTACACTTGCATACGTTGTCACCGTCTTACAAATGCATAACAAATTGTACATTATGAAGAATCCATGTAACTCTTTAATGCTTAATATTACAGTGATTCTACCTATAATCAAATTGCAATTTAAGAATATCTTTAGTAAGGTTTTTAATGACTTTTATTTTAAAATGTTTACAACTCACTTAAAATAAAAATAAAAAAAATGACAAGGATGTTACCAAGATCAGTGTTTCTCAACCTATGGGTCTTGAAATATTTTTGATGGGTCGTGACTCGTGATGTTTGTAAACTAATAAGGCAATTATACTGATAATAATATGTAAAAAGACCTAAGCAATTTTTTTTAATGAGGGTTGTATACCCAACAAACAGTAAATGAATGGGTCGCCATTACAAAAAGGTCGGGACTAGATACTGGAACACTGAATAAGATAATATTCTTACTTTTAATTTTGATAATACGCAAGTTTACAGTAATGTCAAGTATAAAAAAGTTAAATGGATTTTTAAGAATGTAAAATTTGTTATGTTAAGCTATGTTTTTAAGACAAAGACAATACGTACAAGTTAAGCGCCCACTTAATATTCATTAAAACTAAGTACCTAATCCTATTTTTCTTTTTTTGTTGATAAAATGTAATATTTATTTATAATTTTCTATTCATATTCAATTTATTAATTTCATTAACCATATTTTACAATTATTTTCAACTATGTATATAAAGTTTTATAATAATTTTAATATTTATTCTATGCTTTTTATATTTTATCATAATGATAACATAAAAATGTAGATTCTTAAGTAATGAAAAAATTTTTTTATCAGCGATTTGTGTTTTTCTTCAGTTCATACCAAATATAATAGTCTATTGTACAGAAAATAATAATTTATAATAATAATCACAATTATTATTAAATTTGTTTTACGTGGTATGTGTATAATAAGACAAAATAATTGTTGTGACTGACCAAAATATTGACTTTACATATTGTCTATTATGTCAATCTGGAATGTACTTCCTGACCAAAATATAACCAACTACCTATCACATTGGCTCAAAGAAATAAACATCGCACAAACTAGTAAATTACATATATAAACACATTTTTTAATAGACCTTAAGTAGACCTCAATAGTGGTACGAAGTGTGTATTAGTACAAAGCATGGTAAATTTGTTATGAGGACTTGTTAAATAGAAAAGGAGCTGCTTGTATTCAAAATAAATTGAACTCATAAATAATTTGATAATTATTCATTAAAATACTCAAAATATTTCTGGGAATTTGTAAAAAAAATTGTGAAGGGTGGCATATAGGCAGCCATCATACAGGGAAATATGTATATTATAAATAAAATTGCGTAACAATTAAAGTATTAGTAATATTACTATATGATATTATTCATAATGATTAATGAATCAAAATCTATGACTCATGTTAATTTTGTCGTTGTACATTCCTTTCCTTCCTGTTCTATATTGTCTATAATATATTTATATATTGTGCTACGGGCTTTGATAATGAATCTATTTATCAGAGCCATACAAAATTATCGAATAAAATAAATACCTACTTTACGAATACACTTTGGAACACTAATAATCATATAGATTTTTGTGAATATACAAGTATCTATGTTTTATTATTGAGACAAATTGAGTATTGAGTTAATAGTATTAATCGTAGATGTGTTTCGCGTCTCGGACGACGAGTGTAGGTTAGAGCTGTTGAACCTAACCTTTTATTTTTAACCAAACCGAGCCCGGCGCCAACGAGACCTACCCAGTGACACCTACTCGTCCAATCACCAGACTGTCGCCACTCGACGTTCGGCGGCGTGCTGTTCTTACCTCAGAGACGACGGTCGACGGTGAAAATGGATAGACGGACCTCCGTAGCACAGAAGATGGCATAACGATCGACCGGTACGAAACACTGGGTGAGTGGCTGGCTGACGACGGACGTCCGTCGATCGGCAAAACGTTCGAACGGGAAAACCCGGTGAACAGACGACTTGATTCTGTGTCAGTGAAGAAATACGACAAACGACACGCGCGACGTTATCGTTCGGACGCGGTTCGATTTCAGCCGTCACCGGTCGGGTAAACAAAAACAAAACGGAATGGGATAAAAAAAAAAAAAAAATAAATAAATAAACGAAACCAATACTCGCTGGTTAATATCACCGCTGCCTCTTCCTCCTACTCCGCACCGTCCGAACGATGTCGGTGACTGCGACTTGTGAGTGTGCGTGTGTTTTGTGTGTGTGCGGCCGAATGCGCACTACGGTGGATTCTATCGGCGGCGGCGGCGGCGGCTGTAATAATCGGCCTACCGGTAGGGGTGGGGGGGACGGTAGTGAGGAAGGCGAAGAAAAAAAAAAATTTCAAGCGTGTGATATCCGCGCCGTCGCCGCTGCTGTGTAAAATCCGGCGATCGTGCGGGCGGCGCGTGTGCGTGTGCGCGAGCGTTGGGTTCTGCGACTTGCGAATACGGTGGCGGTGAAGTGGGTGTCGTTGTGTTTGGAACGTTGTCGTCCTGACGTCACGCCACCGCTTCCTCCGCCGCCGCCACCGTTGTCGTCTTATCATCGTCGATAACACCGAAAAACGCCGCGGTGCCCGCGTAGTGATTATATAGTTTACTTTATTATAGCTATTATTACGTGTAACACCGGTGTTACGTTAATCTGGGGTATAAGGTCTATGCTTTGCGGGGGGCCAAAACAATTATTTTGCTATTTGGGAATCCGTGATAGCTCCCGTGGACTGTATAACTACAGAACTCGCTGTTCGGCGACACTCGAGAAAATTACTAAGAAAGTAAGAACGAGTAAGCGTTAATAAGAATAGACACCGCGGATGTACACGGCTATATTATATTGTCACTGGGTCAGTGTTCGAAATCGTTTTGTTCACCAAATCATATAATATTCTTTAGATAAAACGATTTCACCATTCGGGGTGTTCTAGTGGTGCGTTAATGGCCAAAAATAAATAAAATATGTAATGGCATCTTCATTATAAATAATTTATAATAATAAATCACATTTTAAACGATAATTTATTTTCTTTTGGTCGTGAGATTATAATCATTTCTGCTTCGACTGCTCAGGCCATTAGCATTATATTTATTATTTATATATACATTATAACATTTAAGAAAAAGAGAAAAGATTTACAATTTTAAATTAAATAATTACTATTAATTAGATATTTTATGTAATAATTATTGTTGTCTATATTAGATTTAATGTTTTAATTAATTTGAAGAATTCAATTATATTTTTTTCGTTGATTTTGTTTTAAGATCTGGACATATTTCAATCAGGTGGCTTATGTTAAGTTCCTTTCTTGGTTCGGAGTTCCTCACGTTGTCTGCACTCCTGGGATATGTATTCGATAGCGAGAGTGGTGCCGCTTGATTGGCCTTTAGTGTCTTTTAGTATCTTTTGCAATCAAATATCTATGTGTCAGCCTTATGTAGCCAATTCTAGCCCAATTTAGTTTTTTTTTGTTTGTAGTATAAACTTGGGCTTCTTTTCATTTTTTGACCGCTTATTTAATTTGGTTTAGCTTATTTGTTTGGATGTTCCATTTGATTTGCCAGATGGAAATAGTGTTTTACTTAATTTGTTTTTTTACATCTGTGTATCTGTGTATAGTATATAGTGCACGTGGAAATGTTGATGTAATGTGAATTTGGTAAGCGGATATCTAGTTTGGCTTGTTTATCTAAATGATAATTTTATTGTAAAATAATATTTCACATTTTATTAGAAATACAATAGTAGTTTAAACTTCAAATCGTTAAATTATACTCCAACGCTTTGTTTTGTTGCAGATATAATTATATAATATTGCGATAAGGAATACATGTCACGTGTAAGCAGCGTAAATATATTCTCATTATAGCACAGCAAAGTACAATGTGTAATGTTGTTGTTTTCGACGACTATCCGCTATCGCCTATCTATATTCGATTTTCATAAAACATCTTAATTTTTTAATCTATAAATACGTTTATAATTTTTGTAAGTTTAAATATACATATAGAATCATTTTTATAAATAATATAATTTATTTTTCTAATAATTAAAATATATGTTTATTTTTTTAAATTTTGAGCAGGGCGATGTATTGATTTAAGATTTAACAATGATGTCATGATGTATGTTTGTGTGTGTGCGTGTGTGTGTGTGACGTGTGTTACACCTTACACGATAAGTAAAAATTATTGATAAATTACTTCGATTCTTCATTTTGAAGATTGTTTTGGGTAGAAAATTATATCTAGTTTGTACTTTGGACAGATACAAATTAAAAATGCTTAGTACTTTTTTTATAATTGGGAAAAACTATTAATAATTTAGGAAAGACGGGAATTTTTATGTTAAACCAGTGTTTGACTAAATTGATTTCTTTATTTTATTATGATTCAAAAATATTCGTGGAAACAACTTTTACGTATTTTATATAACTATAAATTTTACTATAGGTACGCAATTACATTTTTATTTATTTTAAAATTTTAGGTACCTATTTATGAATTCTATTCACGTTGAATGCTGATTTACGGTACCTATTTAATATTTACAGAGATGTTATTAAAATATTAAATTATAGTTATATCTTATACAAGCAAGTTGATATAAGTAGGTACGAGTAATATTAATATATTATACTAATATGGTATAAATATATATTGTTATAATAATTTAATAAAATTAGGTCTTAAATTAATATGCATTTTCATGTTTTTTTTTAAACAGTCCAAAAAATAGCTATATCAGCTACAATCAATACAAATTTGAATTAAAAATTATAATCGATAGATTCAAAATACATAATTTTATTTTTCTTATTTTTGCATATTTTCATCATCTTTAATTTGTATGCATGTTTTGGCATTTTTCTAAAATATATACATATACTGGGAGAAAATTGTATTAAGTTATATAATAATACTATTACCTAACTTACTAGACATATTATTCACATTTCGATTATTTTTAAATTTCTATTAACCCGTATTTCGACTTTCGGTCAATTATCGTCAATAATAACTGATTATTGTATTATCGGTTTGCTATATTAAGAATTAAGAATTACATACATATCTTAGAATTTAGATATATGACATATTATATTATATTATATTATAAATAAGTTTTTTGTAAATTCTTCGACGATAATGTAAGATAAGTAATGGTTTAGATTTTATATGACCTTGCTTCGGGGTAATATTATGTGCTTGTGTAGTCGTGTATGAATTAAAAATAATATCAAAAGTAAAATATGTTTTGGAATTTGGAGAAAATATTTTTTATCTGACGGAAACATTCTATTTTGTATAATGTGCAAGATTAATAGTCAACAGTGAAAAGCGTTTTACTGTCACACAGAAAACTGAAAAACACATCCGACTATCTGAGCCGGAAAAATGAGAATACATTAAAATCTAAGCAATTATTGACAAATTTACCAGGAAATTTTATATTCGCTAAAGATTTGTGTAGGTAAGGAAAAAAGGTTGGGGGGGGGTCAAACCGTCAAACTTCCTTCATTGCCAAAATCCCAATTAGTAAATAAATAAGTAATAATATAATTAATAATCTTTAATTAATTAAAAAATATATCTTTTACCTATACAGGGTGTCCCGCGAGGATTTACCCATTGCGATATCTCCTGAAATAATGGAGATATCATAATTCTGGTTCTTTAATAAGATTCACAGGGACAAGAACTACAAATATTTCATGTTTTAATTTATTTTTATGTTTTGGTAAAAAAGTTAAGAAATGTATTTTATTATTTAATTATTTAAAAAAAAAATGGAGATAGCTATTTTATAGAATTTTTTTTCTAAAAATATTGACGTTTTAACATTTTAATTTCATCAATTTCCTGATTTTTAATATTTTTTCTAGTTTCGAAAAAACTGCGGACAAACACCTTTTTTTACTAAATTCAAAGTAAACAAAATACATTTGTTTTATCTATTTATTATAATTATTATAATATAACTGTATTTAATACTAGGTATAACAAAAATGTACATATCGATATTTTGTACAATAGTTATTAATTTTATTTAAAAATAACAATGTTGAAGAAATAAAATATGACGTTTATTGTGAGCCACATTGAAACCTGTTCGCCAGCCGTACGAGCACGCGGGCCACATTTTTGATACAATGATATCACTATGGCACTATCGAATTAAATAATTCGCAGTTTTTTCGAAACTAGAAAAAATATTGAAAATCAGGAAATTGATGAAATTAAAATGTTAAAACGTCAATATTTTTAGAAAAAAAACTCTACAAAATGGCTATCTTCAATTTTTTTTAAATAATTAAATAAAAAAATATATTTTTTAACTGTTTTACCAAAACATAAAAATAATTAAAACATGAAATATTTGTAGTTCTTGTCCCTGTGAATCTTATTAAAAAACCAAGAATTATGATATCTCTGTTATTTTAAGAGATATCGCAATGGGTAAATTTTCGCGGGATATCCTGTATAGGTATTAGTAGATTTTATTGAATCCCCCTCTAGCTGAGTAAAGACAGAAGAAACATGAATATTTTTGAAATGCGATTTTACAAAAATGTGTATGTTTTAGTACTTAAGTACATTTCTCTAGAATTTAGATCAAGGAAAACGGTCACTTTGTATGGTCTAATAAACTGCTTAACGTGGACACTTGGTACTATTATACGTATTAATGTATTTAATATTATATACATACAATTTATATATAAGTACGAAGGTTCTCGAGGTTCGTATATTGTAAATATAAGTTGTATATCTAAATAATAAGTCTATAAAATGTCAATATTACAAACGTTAAAAAATATAATACTTTAGTCACAAGTCAAAATAATCAGTTTTTTTTAATATATTACTACTATATTATCAAAAGTTATGTTAAAAAATAAATTAAAAATGTGTATAATATAAATAAATAATTATACTGAAAAAATCGTTATAAAATTCATGTCAATATGTCATGTATAATATAGCCTATATAGAGAGTTTAAAAATCGAAATTTGTTATTTCCTTTTTTGATGCTAATTATATAAATTTAATAGTTCATTTTTATCACCAGCATTGGATTTTTGTCTCTTATGCATAAGCGCAATTTGAGTTTTAAATTTGTGGGGGGGACTATTATAATTTGCATGTATGCACTGCTGTAGTGCTGTGTATATGCTTCTAGAGATATTGTTCGAACACGGATACGTTTCCCGCCATATAGTCAACCAGTCCCCCTAAGGTGATGCGACGAGATTTAATTGAATTTTAGGGGGCGGCTTAAATATTTCTTTACAAAATAAGTCATGGGGGCTTTGCTCCCACGCCCCCTCACTAATATCAATATATACAGGGGACGCCGTTTATAAGACTCACAGATACAATAAAGTTCAGTCGCTTATTAGACTCAAAATCGTCTGGAACGATCCGGACGTATCCAAATACATTATAAAAAATTCGGTCATAAGACTCAAATTTCGTAAAAAAATAAACATTTTTGGTTAAAATTTAGAAATAAATTAGTTTTTAAAAATTACATATTTTTTGGGTTATTTCTGGTTTCAATTCAGTGTTTTTTAATGTGTGTATTTACAAAAAATTTATCGTATTTCACATTTTTTGCAATTATTGTTATTGTAATATGAGTTCGAGAAATATATTTTTGAAATATTAATACTCAAAACAAACCAAAATTACAAATATTTTTCATAAATTATAAATACATCATACATCTTTTATATTTTTTTATTAATATATAATAATTTTTATAATATGTATAATATGTATTATAATTTTAATTTTTTTATCAGAATTTTTAAATTTATTAAATAATAGATATATAATATGTAATATTATATGTATTAAAATAAATTAAAATTAAAGCAAAATATAGTAAAATAAAATTCATAAAAATGTAATTCAACTTTTTTTTCCACTTCGCCTATATGATTCATTCGGTTTTAAGACTCACTTTATGCTGGTCCCAAAGTGAGTCTTGTAAGCGGCGTCCATTATATTACCTCCAATACGAGTTAACTACTAAATAACCAACTAATAATTATCAACTAAAAAGAAAACCTACTAAATACGCATTACTAATTACATAAGTACTTTAAAATCATTTATTTATAATACAATAAATATTTTATTATTTTAGTATAATAAACCTATTTTGATTAGCAAATATATTAATAACGTTGTCAATACCTACTGATATTTATATCTTTTTTAATGTATATAATATTGAAGAGTTATTAAATTTTTCAATTCATCGCGACAGAAAAAATATATTTTGTAAAGTTCCAAGATTTTGGTAATTGCCAATTGTTGTAAAATAAGTCCAACGTCCGGCCATCTACATATGACTTTTAAAAATGTTCAATTATTTTGGGGGGCTTTTGATCTTTTTTTTGGGGGGGGGGAGGGGGCTAAGCTTTCCAATCTCCGCCTATGGTGTGACTGTAAGGCGAAAGCTCGCGAAGTTGTCATCGCCACCGCCTGTCGCAGCCGACATAGTAGTTACTGACCGGTTGCTCTTTCAGCTCTGTGGTTTTGTTCTCCGGCGTTCGACCTGTGCGGACCTAGTCTTCACACTGGTTTTGGTCACATGGTTGTAATGTGCCTACCCGTGTCTGCCTCACACGCGATCGTCCAACGTGATCGCTGATGCTATGTTGTATTTTACGCCTAGTTCGACGTCTTATTCGAGCGATACTACTCATCGTCGACACCAACAATCCGTCGTACGTCCACGCGTGTTCGCGTACTTGTGGTCCATTATAACTGTGACGTATAAGACGTGTCGTGAGGAAAAACAGCGTTACATCGCCACACTCTTATACGCGTATAGCCGCGAGTCCGACGGCAATATTGTGTGTATAGGTACGTCATCGTCGTCCGATACTCGCAGTGTTCGCGTGTGCTACCCACGCCCTAGACACGTGAAATCGTCTCGCATCTCAATAAGCTGCTGTCGCTCTATTAGCTTGGAGGACCAGAGGAATAGTCGCAGTATTATCCTGCAATCATAGACTAGCGTGTCTCCATCGAAGCCGTGGTCATTGGTAACGTGTTATTTTGTACCTGTTATTTTGACTCATTTATATTATATATATACTTTATGTACCTATTTAAAAGTACAATGTCCGCGTTCTACTATTTTAATTTTTACTCAACTATCCAAAATGTCCGCGTTTTGCGCTTATAAGCTTTAATGTTCCGATTGTTCGGCGGAATAAAGTGATCTGAAAAACTAATAGGCAATAGTTAATCTTATCTTATCTTTTCTTCAAAAATACTGTTACCATATGGCGATCGCATACGGGTCATACTGTTAATAATTGTTTATAAACATTTTTAATCGTTGCCTTTCAGCGTTTGACATTACGATTTACCGATTTACAATAAATTACATCACGTAATTTTTCTGTTGAAGTCCGATTAGACACTATACAGTATTATACATTTATACATTTATACAGGATATGAGTGTAGTTTGAATATTTATGAGCTATATAGGTAATTTTTTTATTTTTAAAATTACCTATATCTTATATTTAAAAAAATAAAGAGCGTTTAACTGGATTAGCCCTTTGAAATAGAGACGTCATTATTGATCCAGTGCAAATTGTCAACTAACTAACTCAACGTAGATAAAGATTAAATTTATTTCTATAATAATTAAAAAATAATAATAAATATTACTAACATGACGTATAACAAGTAATGCACAGCGGCTCGTAATAAAATGACACATCCATATATACCAAGTGATAATCATTTTATATAATGTTGTATTAACCTAATTTTGTACTCAAATATGTTGTGAAAGAGCTTTTTCAAAGTTAAAAATAATCAAAAACTTTTAGAGATCATCAATTGTTCAATAATTACTGGAGTCACTAATATTAATAGATACTGAATCTGACTTGATACCCAACACCAATATTATCATTGATAATATTGGAAAAAGTTTTACAAAACTGAGCAATTCATTAATTTTTTAATTATTAAAACATTAGTATAATGTTGTTATGTTTCTAATTAATTATTATTAAATAATGGACTTTTGAAATTTAGTTGGTAATAAAAAGGTCATAAACTATGTTGAATGTTGATAGTAAATTAAGTTTTTATTATAAATTATAAATAAAGGAAAAAGATATACCAAATATTTAATTTTAATTTTCCTGTTTTTATTTGTATATCTGTATAAAAATCATCGTTCAAAAAGTACAAAAAATATGAATTTAACACTAATTGAGCAATAGATAATTGTTTAAAAAAAATTTTGTGTTTTGTGTTTCGTAGATTTAATATACATAATATATAATCAAATATTTTAAACACGATACCTACAACTGTATAAGGCTACAAGCTACAAGTTGAATATAATCAACTTCAACTTGACTACTTAACATGACAAAGTGATCACTTTTAGTGAAGACTCGACTTTATAAGTTGAGTATTTCATACCTCCATGATATGGACCATTCGAGGTCGTCTATATTCTGTACCTTATACATACCAGTTACCATAAGTCATAACTATATAGTACCTAAGTTTAAAACTATATAATATTTATTATTTAATAATTACTATTAACATACCTACCGTTGCTACCTACGTATTTTGGTTACGATCGGTGTTTACTGTTTTGGTTATTTTTATAAGTTTATAATGATTTACAATGCGACGTACACAAATACGCGCGGACCTCCTCGGTGAGGACTGGTAGTGGTGGTGCGGCACTCGTCGACCGACCGTCATATTATAAATATATGCCCACCGGGTAGACTCCACTTCATTTGCTCCGTTTGACGGTCAAATATTATTTAAACAATTTCATGATGTGCATCAAGTGGATAAAATTAATCATCAGATAATTGTTTTTTTTTTTAAACTATCGATTCCAAAATTTTATAAGAACCAATTTGAGACTTCTACCTCAAATATAGATAGGATTAGGTTGGCTGTAGGTACGTTTCTACTTCGCCATACGTTAATAATTATATTAAAAAGTAATATAAATTATAACGTTGTGTATGAATAACTGTATTGCTACTTATTCATAGATTATAAAATATAAATGGATGGATTATTTTATTAATTATTTTAGGGTTGCCATATGTACAGGATTTCTGCGTTTAAATAAATAAATAATTAATAATTAATTAGTACCTACGATACAATCATTTTTATGAATGTTTGAAGTTTTAGTTTCTATGAATTTAGACTTTCACGCGTAAAATCACGATACTCATTAATCATTACTTCTCATTGATTTATCAAAATTTGATAAAATCCATCAAAATCACGTAAAATTTAAAATTATTTGTACCTAAAAAAAATTATAAAATGTTCTAATTTTGTGGTTAAGGTTTTATAATTGAATAAAAGATTCCTCATAAGTAATTTTTACTAAAACCCAAAAACGATTCTCATTAGAGATTATGTCAGTTTATATCATTAAACATAATTAAGTATCATTTTTGTATCATGAAGTATAGAGTATCCTATATTTTTATCATATATAATATATAGGATACTCTATACTTCATGATACAAAAATGATACTTAATTATGATTATTGATATAAACTGTCAAACTGACCTAATCTCTAATGAGAATCGTTTTTAGTATGCTTATAATATAAGCTAATAAGCGTAAGTTAATAGTATGAGACTCGGGAATTCCTAAAAACGATACTAATATACTACCATAATAAAGAATGACACTCCAGTCTCTAAGGTTATTGACAAAATAGTAAAATGTTGTTGTAACATAACCATCAAAATCACAAATAGTTAAATATCAATATAATAATTTAATGTAAAATATCAAGGATTTTATTATAAGTTGCCTGTGTTTTTTATTTAACATATATATATATCAACTAAATGTTTTATTTGACTAAATTGTCTTAATTTAATTAATAACTCTATACTCTTAACCACTACTCACTAGTATATGTTATAGAAATCGTTGGTTGAAATTACAGCATTAAACAATAAAATGATTTACCATTGAATTCAAGTTTAAAATATCTATTGAACTATTAAAGTACTTAGATACTTATTAATGATGTATTGATGTGGTACACGCACGACACCTAGATACTTAAAACAAAAAACTAAAAAAGCGATTACCTATGTTTTGATTTTTAATGATTAGCTTATAATTCATTAGTTAATAACAGTTAGGTATAATGATAAAATTATTTCAACCTATATAAACGTATATAAAATAGAAAATTAAATTACTTTTAGCAATGGATATGTATTATGTATAGGGTTATAAGTATTGTAATTAATAAATTATCCTTAGAAAAAATGGCTGGTAAACTGTTTCCGGTCAATATTATTTTATCATGTGCGATGATTTTCATATAAATACGGCGCAATTGCGATTACTTAAGTTTAGCGTTGCTGGCCAAAATCAAAATATGATTGTGTATTTTATATGGTGCGTCGTACGGATACGATGTTTGTCATCAGAAAGTAATGTGAAGAAAGCTCATTAGTCATTACGTATAATATATTATTATACCATTTTGTTTTAACTAGCGCTGGCTTTTTTTTATTTTTTTAAATAAATCGTGAGATCGAACCACGTTGTGCACAATTATGACCGGAAAACGGATCACTGAAAAGCGATCGGAAGTGAAAAAGTTGGCCGAGCGAGGCGGGACGCTGAGAAAACGCGAAAACACGTCAAGCGTTTCGACCTACGCTTTGGACAGCGATAACGGTGGCCGGTCGACTAGTGACATCGGCGACGTAGTAACACTGAGACGTAATCGTCGGCGCATAGGCCGCCGATCAACGAGGCGTCGGCCGAAGAGCCGCAGGAGGCGTAGTCGGTCACGGTCCGGTCGCCGTCGCGTAAGGAGACGTAGCGGTACCGACGAAGACGACATGACCACGGACGCGGAAGAAGACGACGACGATTCGTCAGCGGTAGATGCGACATCCAGGAGGAGGAGGGCGAGTAGAAGAAGGAGGCGAAGTGGCAGCCGGCGGCGTCGCCGTCAATATCAGATCAGTAGTGGTGACGATGAAGACGACGATTACACCACCGACGACGACGCAGAGACCACTGACGAAGCTTCGTCGTATAGCGGCGGCGGAAGCGTCCTCACGATGGCGGCCAGCAAATGTGGAAGTCCTTGTGGCAGCACCCGCCGCCGGAGGAGGAGAAGGAGATCCACGCGTCGGAGGTCGATGGGGTGCAAGCCGAGGAGAAGAAGGAAGAGGAGAAGCAGTGGCTGCCGCATCTTCGTGCTTGGCGAGTCCGCCGTCGGTGAAATATCGGATGATTTGCCAGAGACGAGCGGGACAGGCTACACGCGTATGACGCGGAACACTGTCGCCAGCACTCAACGGGATGGCTGGAAATCGCGCTCGACGTCCCGTTCAGGCTCTGCTTAAACAAAACGCCTTGGCAGTCGTGATGTTTATCATCCATTTTAATATGAGTATTTTTTTAAAAATCTGTTAGATCAAAAATAAATATTATGATACCCGTAAGATAACTAAATGATGTATAATTTGTACGCCGCGTATGTACTGAAAACCACAGGCATCAAGGTCGAAAATCAAATCGTTTTAGTAACCCTTGAAAATTCAAAAAAAATTACAATTTCAAAATACTCATAGGCTTATTTTAAAATGAAAATTAGATAAAATAAAATATATATATTACTATAAAAGAAATGAAAAACAACCAAAAGTTATCATTTAATTATTATCATATAAAAAACATAGCCGCAACTAGACCTTTTGGCTTTTAGCAGTGGTTTTTATAACCTTTTTCGAATGACGGAACACTTAAAATTTTAAAAGGTTTTCACGAAACACATCAGTAAAATAAAACAGTATTTATATACATTTTTAATTTTTTTAATATACTAAATAATGCATGCCGTATAGCATAAAACATTTTGCATACATGTTACTATGTTAGTCACTAAAAAATAATAAAGTTTAAAAAATTTAACAACTTGAAATGATTATTGAGCTTGGTGACTTTTACAGATATTTTCAATACTCTATACTCTATACAGTTATTCATGTTTTATATTTTTATGTTTTGAAAGTCCACGAAAGCAGGACCGGTGAGAGGATGGAGCAGCGAGCGCTAGAGCCCCAGGGCCCATACCTCCGAGAGAGCCCGTGATACCTTTTATACAGAATTGTTTTATAATTATTCACTGTACCATAAGATACTATTTTAGACAATTTTATCTAATTAATTTTAAATTAATCTATTGTTGATGATCGTTATTGTTATTCATTTTTTTCCCAAAATGATTTTAACTAAATTACTATGTTTTTGATGTTTACATTTTATAAAAATTGAATATTTGTATTGTACTAAATTACAATAATCGCAATATTTGTATTGTGTTATGTTCAAAAGGTACCTACGTATATATTGGCGGACAAATAAGTGTAAGTAAAGGGGGCCTGGAATCGATCAGCTCGTGAGCTCGCCAAAAATTCTCGTTGGCTCTACATAAAAGTTAAAATGTTAAGACAATGAAACTAAACTCTCTAACATCAGATAGTTCATATACTTCGTATATCTCAAATTACATTATTAAGCTTTACAATAGAAAAATAAATAAATTTTTCAACATAAATAAAGAAAAAGGTAAGTAATACCGCTCTGCAGCTGTATATTAGGTGGTATCAAGTGGTATTTGTGGTACTAGACATTTTATATCAAAATGTTATTGCTTATAGTTAAGTTTATGATAATATAAAATACATAAAAGTTTGAGTTCCCACGAATTTCGTTAAAATTCTAACTTCAAATGCATAATATGAAAATAATGCATGCCTATGTATTTTTAATATATAAACAAGTACAAGAATATATTGTGTAGGATTTTGTATTAAATTTTCAAGATTTTGAACTAGTGAATTATTGTTTATCGAAATTTACAAAAAAAGGTGGACATTTTTCATGCCATTAAATAACTCAAAAAGAGTTGAACATTTGTTAAATTTTATTATATGTTTAAAATGATAGTATAATCATCTCGTGAAAATGTCAGGTATTTATTGTCATTATTATTATTTTTTTTTTTTTTTTGAAATACAATAAAAAAATCAAAGAAGAGAAATAATTATACGGATATTTACTTGTAAAAAATATTGAATGTCATAAATATTTGAACTTAAAATGTTCATACAAAATACAAAATTAATTTGGCTTTCCGGTAGAATTTTTTTTTCACATAGGTATGGGTTGAACAATTGAACAAAGAACCTTGTATTTTTAAATTTCAGGTATAAAAACAAAATAAATTTATGAATTTTATCAAAGTTCCAACTTTGAACACATATAAAAAAATATTATGATTATAGATTTTTGATATTTTTTAATTGAAAAATATTAACAACTTACGAGGAGCTTTATATTAAATTTTCAAGCATTTTTACCCACAAATAATTTTTAATCGACATTTAATAATCTAAAAAAATAATGTTTTATTCTCATAATATTCTCATAATAAGCTCATAAATAGGTGAAATAATTTGAAAATTTAATCATAAATATAAGATGATTATTTAAACATCTTGTGGAAATTTCAAGTATTTGCGGTTATTCGTTTTCGATATTAAATATTTGTTTTTTACATTAAAAAAATATAAAATCATTTTTGGTCAAAAAATAGATTAGCATAGAAACTCCCGTTTTTCATTAATTATTTGTTTTTTTTTTCAATTATAAAAATAAATACTGCCAATACTAGAAATGTATATGTTTGACCTCTCCAAAGTACAAACTAGATCCAAAAAACACTCCTACGTTCAAAATCTAAAATTGTAATTTTTTCGTTTCTAACGATATTTTCACAATAGGTATTCTAATTGATTAAAACTCCCAACTTTTTATTTTATTGTTCCGTATTTTTAATTAAACAAACAGTTACATATTTTTATATTATTTATATTTAAATAAATTAAATCATAAATTTGTATATAAATAATAAAATATAAGATTAATGTCACATCCAAAAAATTTGAAGGAATATAATTGCATAACTAATTATAATAATATTTTCTCATCTATATACTTATAAGCTAACATTTCCTCATTATTATTAAAATAAAAGCCAGTTAATATTAATAATAATATAATACATTTAAAAAAAAAAATATTTATGTTTTGTAGAGCTTAAAAATAATTTTTATTTGATAAATAAATTCCTTATAATAATTAAGTTTATTTCCTAGGTGTCTAATTTTAGAGCATCTGAGAAATATATTGAAATTACACACATTTTAACTGAAATATTATATATTATTTTTATATTAGGTTAAAAAAGTTTAATTATATTAAATTATTAATTAAATATAGGTAATATGTTTATTAACAGCACACTTAGTATAATGTATATTATATATATAATATGTAGAAGGTAATATGAATGTAAATAAATGTTATTACAGTCAGTGTATAATCGGGTATTGTAGGACATTGTTCAATTTCAATGAATAATGTGTAAAATGATCCATTTTACCCAGGTATTGTATAAAGTTACCAAAATACAGTAGGAAATTGTGATAAAAAAAGATACCATTTATAACAGTTATTGTTTTAAAATAATAATTTACAATAACTTTTTTTTGTAAATTATGAATGTTAGAAAAGTGATGTATATTGTAATTTTAATTAAACTATTGAATTTTATAAACTAAAATAATCTTTATTAATAAAAGGCAATGTTAGTGTATGTATAAGCAATCCATAATTAAGTTTATTAAACTTCTGATAATGAAATTTTATACTTTTATTATATCCAAAAGTGAACTCGTCAAAGCTATTTTTTTAAATTTTGCATTTTAAAGAAAAGTTCTATAACGATTTATTAGCTGATAAAATAGGTACATATTTTTTTTGTTTGTATAGAGTTGTCATTCTTTAGAGAAAATAAAATAGTTATTATGATTGGATATTTTTTTAGACCTGTATTTTAAATTTGATCAAATAACTGTGTTAAAAATCTGTGTTGTTAAAATTTAATGTATTTTAATATGGATAAACTGATTTAAAATTCTATATTATATTTCTGACTTAGGTTATCATCGACATACCCTCTGATAAAGTTGTTATGTTACAATAAGTATGAAATATGCATGTAAATTATCATTTTCACTTTATTATTACAGATTTTGAAATCAAACACAGTGTCGCTACTGTAATACAGTCATTATTTGGATACCAATGTTAGAGAACGTAATTGATAACTGTTATTGTTAAACAAATACATATCTAGAAGAATTCTACCTATAGGTATAGATTATAGTTAGAAAATTTGCATTGCCTACGGAGAATGGGGCACTGTATACAATGTTCGGACAATATAAACAAATTAAAAAAAAAAATAGATTCATCTATGCCTGAATCGGAGTTGCCCGATTGCGGCCCGAATTCATGTAGTTCATCGTATTTTATTACAAATGTAAGTATCCCGATTGCGTCCAAGCACACATTGGTTCACAAAATAGCTTATAATTAATAAAATAAAGTAATTTTTTAAATTTTTAAATTCTGTATTGGAGCCATTTGGAGGTATTTGTATTTGAAATTATATATGAAATACAATAAATAAATAGTCGAATATTAAAATAATAAATTGTTTACAATATAAAAGAAAATATAAAATACAATTAATTGAGTCCAAACAATAGATTACATTTTTATTTTAGCATCTGTTTGACGTTCTTTCAAAATTTCCAAAAATTATATACTTGGAAAGTCAATTTAATTTCGAATGGAAACTGTCACACACATCGTTGTTAAATACATACTGGAATTATAAGTAGCCCGTATTTCAGGACGAAAATCAGAATCATCATCAATGTAAGTGTCTACTAAATAATCACAAAATGTTTGTATTTTAGCCGTTGTATAATAGAAGCTAAATATATGGCAGCACCGAGTGGCGAGTATTGCTGATCGTGTGAATTGTGTATAATCGATAGTTATATTAATGTCGAAATACGTATCGAACACAATCTGAATATTTATTTAGTTTTGATAACCACTTAAATAGTATTTCCTACCTATTGTGTAAGGGCCGCAATCGGGATAGGTGAAAAAGGTAAAAAGTTTACTTAGGGCCGCAATCGGGCGACGCCTGCCTGAATATAAGGGCCCGTAGAATGCCCGAATTATTTACTGACTGTAACAGTAACACATATATAATTAGTAAATTATAAAATGCTTCATTAAGAACATTTTTAAACTAAGTACAACATATTACAAATGTTTATTTTTAAATGAGTTAACTTGCTAGAAATATAAGCGAGTGCTTAATAAATTATAAAATTAAAGGTGTGAATTAGTTGATATTCTACGATTTCTATCATGTATTATTGTATTATTCAATGACTGTTTTTTTTCTTTAAAACACACATTTTTAAAATTCTTGTATTCAATTTTAGCTATACGTAATACTTCATAATCTTGAATATAATCTTCGATGTATTCCATTTTTTTTTTTGAAAATACAAGTTTTTCTTTGAATAATTTACATTGCGATATTATATCATCAATTAATTGTAAAACTGGTAAATGGTTTTTTAAATTTAATTCCATTTTCAATTCAACTAACGTTATATAAATCTCAAGATTGTCGTTCACACTTACGTTGTTTTTTCGTATGGTATCATTTAAAATATCAAGCGCGAGATTTAACTGTCGATCGTGTTTCCAAACAAAACGTGCATATTTCACCGCAACGTAATTGGAAAAAGACTTTGTTTGAGAACAATTTAAATGATGCTTAAATAAAATCTTTAAGGTCTCATCTTCCTTTCTTCTAGCTAAATGCATTATTCTAGTAGTAACATCCCTTGAATTTGGATAAATGATCCCTAATTTTGTTATAGTTTCGATAGCTTTTTCTATCCAACCTTTGTTTTCGGAAAAATCAAAATATTTCAAATTTAGCAAGAGTGACTTTGGATGGTGGAATAATGATCTTTTGAATACATCTACTAATAAAGCATTAACATCTAAATTTACAAAGGATAAATATTCTAAATAATTTAACCATAATCCTTCATTTGAAACACACGTTATCAAGCATCTTTCGTATAGAAAAATAATGCGTTCATGGTTTCCAGATTTTTTTTCAAACTTAATATAGTTTTCCCAATTTTTTATCTGATTAGACTCTAACTCCTTTACATGAAAGTGAGTTCTTCGTATATTTTCCTCAAATTTTTTCCGACTTTCAAATTCTTTGGCAGTTTGCTTGTGAATATTGTACCATGATTCAATAATATCAATCCTTAATATGGACATTATACTATTTTCAGTATATTCAGTTATCTGTAAACTATCTTCGCCAGGTGGTATAGAATCATCAACAAATGAATTTCTATCTAATATTTGTTCATGTGATTCAATTATTATATTTCGTCTTTTAGTAAACTCTGCAAGACCTAAACATTTTTCAGGTAAATTTTTGAATATAAATTCTTGAAATTTGAAGAAATTTTTTAGATAGTTTGAAGTTGGTATACGAATAAGACGATAGTATATGTTAACTGCATTAAATATTTCGTTTTTTTCCACTTCCCATGATATGTAATCATGCCATAACTTATCAGAACGATAATCAAGTCCACACATTTTTAAACTTCTTTCAAACTCTTTACGAATAAGATCCTCTTCATTTCTATGTTCCAATCTCAGATATGACATGTAATAAGTCCACAAATCAACACTTATAGGTATGGAACTTAAGCTATTTTCTAATACTTTTTTAAACCCATGTATATTATTAATTCTTTTTTCAAAATTAGCATATTTCTTCCAGTAACCGTAACAAAGTGGATATAGTTCTAGAAATTTAGAGTAAGCCATTCTTGAGTTAACTTCAATATTTTGGTAATCAATTACATTTAATAAATGTGTCCATTCCTTGAAATTTGAAGGGTCTCGTTCAAGATGTTTCCATATCTGTTGAAACTGATATTCACAAGTTTTTTCAATTTTAATTTTCTTTAAAGAGCATGGTTCATTTTTATCTAAATCCTCGTTTTGATTTTGGTAACGCTTTCTATTGTCTACTACAGTTGTAGACAATGTTTTAAGGCTACATGGCAAAATGTCACATTGATGTTTCTCAACAATAGTAGTTGGCGGTAGTCCATCTTCTGAATCAGATTTATTGTTAATACATTTTTCACCTTCCAGTAAATTCTTACTATTTCCTAAATCAAAAATTGTATTTTTTAATAATACAAATACAAACTTATTTAGTTAGGTTTTCTTACTTTCAATAGGTTCTTTATTATTAACCCGCTTTTCATCTTCAAGAGAGAACTTGGCACTGCCTAAATTAAATATTATATTTATGAATATTATCAATAAAACAAATTCAATTAAGTTAAGTAAATATTTACATTCACCAGATTCTTGGTTGTTAATTTGAAGAGAAAACGATGGTCCATACTTTGCCCTAGGTTTATTGACAATGCATATTTTGTCTTCAGGTATTAGTTCACCATCAACTAAATCAAAAAAGCATTTTAATAAAACACGGGATAACCTAAAAGTGATGATATACTTATGTAGTATAAATATTTATAAATTACCTATAATAATTATTTGTGTACTACTGATGTATACATCACTTTGAAAAATAATTATACAGAATGCTAAGAAATTATATTATTAAGTAATAATAATTCTGGTAAGGGGACTGTTACATGATTATTTTAAGCTGATTTAGGGCTGTGGTAAAACTGTTAAAAGGTAATATAATGAGTAGACAATGATGAGAGTTAAATATTTATTACAGAGACTAAGACCAAAGAGTTAATAGAACCAATGACTAAGTTGCTTAGAGAAGACATATTGCTCTAGTTCATGAAATCAACCAGGGATTAAATATCAAAATAACTGAAGAACTAAAGAACTAAAGTTTAATATAAATTGCAGTATAAAAATTTCTTATTTTCAACGTGCATCCTAATCATAGTTGTGATAAACTATTCTAGAATAGAACATACTAGGGATCAATATACGAGTAAAAAACTTTGATGAAAAAAATAAAATTCAACTGCTACCATTTTAATAAAAACTAACATTTTAGTGCATTACTGCAGATTGTAGTAATATGTAAATTATAACTATTATCACTTAGATTGAAAATAAAACTATCTATAAAATGCCATTTATTTTGTAAAGGAATATAAAGTATAAACAGATAATTGAATCTAGAAAAGCTCAATGTTTTGAAAAAAAACTTGTTCTTCAGGTTTTTGTTCAGTATCACCAACTATATTTAAAATTTTACCTGCTATAACTTAAATTGACACAAACTTAAATTATACAATGTATAAATTAATGGGAAAGTCAGTAACTGTAATTTGAAATATAACGAAGATATTGTAGTGCAGTGTTTTTCAACGTAATATATGACTAATTCTCTTTTACAATGGTCTAAAATAAAAAAAAATAAAAAAAGGAATTTTATTTCTGGGAAATGATTGTTCAACCAATCTCTATAGCCACCCGAGCATAATGCACATAATAATATGCATATTTTTAAAATAGAAGTTATTTTTATTTATTCAAAATTGTTGTTTTAGCCATATTACAAATAAAATCTAATATATAATCTACAAAATGTCTATTTTTTTATTTTTAAAAAAAAATTCTAACTGGTTTTTTATTTTAGACCATTGTATTAGTCAAAAATTAACTTGAAAAAAACTACAAATTACAATAGCATATCTACATTATATTTTAAAATACAACTACAGCTTTTTCAATTAATTTACATATTGTATACTTTTACTTTTTCCCGACTCTTTATTATATATATCGTCATCTTCCATAGATGCTTTATCTGAAAATACTTGGTTTTCGAGTTTTTGTTTAGTATTACCAACTATATTTAACATTTTGTGTATCATCATTAATATCAATAAAAACATACTTTAATGAAGTATTTTTACTCTTACCAGACTCTTGATTGTTTACTAACATTTCTTCATCATGCTTAGATTTACCTTCAATACTTGTTTTGTCTTCCGATTTCAATTTAGCAGCAACTTTATCAAACATTTTACCTTTTAATATTAATAAAAATAAAAATAACTGAAATAGGTATTCTTACTTTTCCTAGACTCTTCATTAAGAGTAGTGTTACTTTTTTTTTGTAGATTAATGGATTGTTTTTGATCAGGCATGATTTAAAAAAAAATCTGAAAACAATGAATTTATATTAGTTTATTTATTATTAAGTTTATAGATAGGAACTAAAATGAATAAATATGATCCTATAGATTCAAATGAACGTAAACACCAATTAGGCACATTATATGTATCTTTTAAAACGATTGGTTTAGAAATACGAGTATTTTTATAGATATTTTCATTTTGCATATAATAACATAATATCAAAACATTTTCACGCACTAAAATATTTGCATTTTATTTTTATGAAATATTTTAACCATATTTTTATAACATAAACCTAAAACATTTATATTATATAAAATAAACAGTAGACATTAGTTATACATGATTATTATAAAGTCAACATAATACAAAATATAGATAATATATAGAAGGATTCCATACCGTATTTTCAGGATACTTTGCACCATGCGTGGTAATATTGTATCAAATAAAAAGTAGTTTTACCTTTTACAAAATATGTATTGAACATATAAATGATATAATTTTATTCTTATCACAAATACACAAAAACAACGTTCAGGAAAATTTTTTGTATTCATCATCTTTATTTTTGAATCGCAGGTAATTTGTACTTTATTTTATCAGAAATATTAAAAAGCATTATGAAATATATTAATAAGAATATGTATGGTTTTAAGTTTAATTTTTAATAGCTATAACAACTTTTGTAGAAAAAAAAAATTATCTAATTTCTGCTTAACTTTGTACTACAAAGAAGATATTATTATTATTATTACTATTATTCCATCAATCGAAAAATCGAAAACATTTTACAGATGACCTGTGAAACTAGATTAGTTGTTCTTCTTGTAAAAATACATTATTATGGAAATAAGTTCTCCGAAATTCATAAGAAGACACTAAAAGAATTAGAAACCTATTCTGAATAAAATACATGGTTCACCAGTTGTTTGTTTTCTTCAATTCTTTCATTGTTTGTATTTTTTTAAAAGGCTATTTAAATTAATGCATAATATATTGATAAGATAACCTATAACATTTATTTTAAAAGACTGTTAAATTAAAAAACAAACACAAGCTGTGATAGAAAAATGAAAGTACCTGATTATTTAAAAGTTAAAAATGTAAATTTATCAATTTAAAAGTAAATTAAATAATATAATAGTAATAATTAATACGTGATTACACCCGACAACAAATTGTTGATGTGTGCATGATGTGTACCCGAAAATAAGTATTCCCTCTTAAGGCTGTATCCTTAATCTTTATACATTATTATAATAATAATTTACTGTACATACACTACCATAGTATCTTCCATGAATCGCACACAGAAAATCTTTTTTATTATATAAACATAACTTTTTACTGTGGCGTATTCTTCCTAAGAGTAAGGGGTGTTAACCCTTTTATGTTATCTTACATTTTTCACGAGATCAACTAATATGGATCAATAGACCATATTATCATTATGTATACTTAAAATATGACGTTAGTTTGTTTGTTTATCCCCGCTATTAATTGTTTATAGTAAAAGAATTTTATTTACCATTTTTCAAAGAATGCCATCAAGAGAATTATGTTATGAAAAAAAAATATTATTTAATTTAAATTGTAATGTAATGTAAAGCCCTTAGGTTAAAAGTTATATGGATTTTTAATTATAAAACTATTTATAATTTTTCCTGATTTTAATAAACTTTTTTAAAATTTAAACTTAAACGCAATTTTTTTTTTATAAATTTCAGAAAAATTCATTTTATGAAATACATTTTATTAAAACTTCATTGAAAAACCAACACATTCATCTCATCGCTCATCATAATTTAAAAAGGTTTGAAAGGGGGTTGATTTATTATATTTACTACGGATCACCTATTGTAAATTCGTCACTGATTCTATACAAACAATATGTTTCAATACCTTTAACCCTGCAGTCACTAATTGTTAATATATTCAATTTATCAAATCAAGTATTTTTTTAATTAAAAATTCTGTTTATTTTTTATTTTTTTTTTTTATACTTTATTCTGTATTCAATTTATTTGAGAATGTACAGATGTAACACATTGTGTTTACACCATCATGCTTTTTTTCACCCCAATCAATTATAACTTCCTAAGAACACAACTGATGATGCTCTAGATGTAAAATTAAAATGAAGCAATAAAGATATGAAGTATATGCGGTATTGCGGTTCTATGCACAGCATATGCAACAAAAAAAGTGATAATAATATATTGTAGACGACGATTACCTGTATAATTTTATTTAAATAATAGCATTTTTTCAATCATATTAATAGTTGTATTGTCGTTGTTTAACTAATAACGGATCCGATAAGCATAGTATATGTCAACAATGCGACTTACCACAAATGATAACGAAACTATGTATACGTTTGAGATAGACTTCAGCAATTCGACAACAACGGCAACGACGATCGCTAATCACCACGGCCAACAGAATATGGCGTAGACGATGTTACAGGCTGCAGGACTATCGCTGTCGTCGTCACTGATTACAACCATAAACGCATGCGCGGGCCCGGAAACGGTGTAGCTCGACGTCACCTATCGCCTAAATATTAGTGAAACCTCCTCGCAACCCTTCCCTGCACCGACCCCTCGGTTGTTAGGAACATTATTTGCTGAGCCAGCAAAGGGCAAATCACTGAATTGGATGATAAACTGCCCGGGACCTCGGGTGTTTAATGTTTGCAAAACTGCAATGTTTGTCAACTGTTGACACACCGTCACATATTTGACGAAGGGTCTTATTATTATAAGCCTATGTATGATTATTTAATATTTTAAGTTATAGACTTATTTATAGCTATATACTTATTTTGATAAAAAATATAAATTAATTCAATAAAATTACTTAAATAGGTTCATAGTTATAACATTAATATAATATTTAAAATATATACGAGGTCTAATCAAAAAGTATCGAGACTGATACGATTAATCGTAAACCAGTTTGAGTATGAACTTGCATGTGCTATATTAATCTAACTTTATATGTTGGGAAAATATATTAGACATAGATTAGATTAAAATTGTTTCAGTCGGCTTCTAGGTGCGATTAAGTCAAGTATGTTTTTACGTCCCGTCGGATTTCATAATGAGCGAAAATACAGAACAACGAGTGTGCATTAAATTTTGCCATAAACTGGGAAAAACGGCTACTGAAACCTACCAAATGTTATTGTTAGCTTATGGAGATGAAACCATGTCCCGTGCTCGCGTTTTTGAATGGTTTAAACGATTTAAAGAGGGTAGAACAACTGTTGAAAGTGATGAACGTGAAGGACGCCCATCAACAAGCCGCAATGAGGAAATGATACAAAAAATACGAACAGCAATACGAGGTAACCGTCGTTTGACAATTATGGAACTTAGTAATGAGTTTCAAATTTAATTTGGATCAGTTCAAACCATATTGACGACTGATTTAGACATGAGAAGAGTTGCAGCCAAATTTGTACCAAAACTGCTCTCAGGTGAGCAAAAAGAAAATCGAAAACAGATCGCCACTGATTTGCTAGAGTGTTCCGAATCTGATGATTTTTTTTTAAAATCAATTATAACTGGTGACGAGACTTGGGTATATGGCTACGATCCAGAAACAAAGGTACAATCTTCGCAGTGGAAGACACCTGATTCACCACGACCAAAAAAGCTCGTCAAGTTCGGAGTCAAGTGAAGGTCATGTTGACCGTTTTTTTTGACTACCAAGGTGTTGTTCATCATGAGTATGCTCCTAAAGGACAGACTATAACAAAGGAGTACTACATTGATGTTCTTCGCCGTTTACGAGACGCTGTACGAAGAAAAAGACCCGAGTTTAAAGAGTCTGGTAGTTGGAAATTGCATCACGATAATGCACCAGCCCATTCAGCCCATGTTGTGCAGCAGTTTTTGGCTAAACATGGTATCCCAGTTGTTTCTCAACCCCCCTATTCACCAGACCTAGCTCCATGTGATTTTTTTTTATTCCCAAAAATAAAAATGGCGCTTAAGGGTAAACGTTTTCAAGATGTAGATGAAATAAAACAAAATGCGACGGAGCAGCTACGAGGAGTTTCTAAAAATGACTTCCACAGGTGTTTTCAAAAATGGCAGGAACGTTGGAGAACATGTATGGACTCAGAAGGAGCATACTTTGAAGGAGATTGAATGTAAATAACTTTATCTAATATATTTTTTTTTTTTTTTTAACAGTCTCGATACTTTTTGATTAGACCTCGTATCTTTAGTATTATTAGTTAAAAATTAAAATAAAGGTTTTAAAAATAATTTTCAAAGTGTTTAAAACAATACAGTTTTTAATACTATCTGGTCTTCCTCCTTGTAATATATCATTGTTAATATATATTATATATTATATTATGTACTAAAAGTACATCTTTTAAAGCATGTTAAGATTGTAAATATTACATTATTTTATTAAATAAAAAAATTAATTCATGTTTAAAACATAACAAACATGAATTTATTTATTGACGATCAGGTTAGAAAAAACCCGTTTGGTTATCACTGGAACTAAACTTATTCGTTTTTGCAACGAGTTGTTTCATTTTATGGACACCATAATAAAAATAAGGACGTTTTCGCAGGGGATAAAAATTTACTTCATTATCCGGCAACAAGAAACATGGCAACCCTGCATGGCCGCAGGCGCAGTATATGCGCTATTGTCGAACGGTTAAGTATGGAAAATCGATCGATACAACAGTGAAATTCTAACATCTATACAGGGTGATTCTTTTATCATTAAACACTTATTATTTAAAAAAATCTTGACTTTTCAATTTTTTTTTTTTAAGATATTACATTTTATACTTTTCAAAATCTATATTACATTTTTATTTTTTTCACCTTTATATTTAATAATGAAATCACTATAAACTTTTAATTTTCAAATGACAATCTATATTTAAAATGTCATAAAATAGTAGGGGAGTAGGGCTATTTTTTTTATGAATTTTAACATTAAAATTATTATTTTTCATTTAGCCGTTAGTGATCGAGTTATAGCTCAAAGTTGAGTGGTTTGAGGTTTTTAGGTGTTTGTTCTACATGTAATTACGGTTATGGGGCTTAGGTAACTACAGGTACAAAGTTCATCACTACATCAATAGTTGATGAGTTTATTTTATATTATGATTATAAAAAAGTGTTAAAAAAACCGAAAACCACCCACTTTGAAAAACTCAAATCTCGCTAAAAAATTAACGAAAAATAATAATTTGAACGTTCAAATTCATAAAAAAAATAGCTTTATTAATTTAGTTCTAATAGGTTTCACTATTAAATTAAAGGGTGAAAAAAGTAAAAATTGCATATAGTTTGAGAAAAGCTCGAGACAGAATATTTTTTGAAAAAAAAATGAGAAAAAGTTAATACTTGACGAAACAATGAGTTATATAGTTAGTTATATTATATCACTATATCAGTTACATTTTATTCATTATTAATTATAAATTATAATAATTTATTTGATAATAAAAAAAAAATTATAACCATTTCAACATAATTTCCCTATCTTTATTTAAGATGCTTTTTTAATTTTTTTTTTATAAATATGTACGCATTTCTTAGAATTATTTTTGAACATAAATCCGTGCCCTTGTATTAATGGGGAAATTATTTATCATTATACGGCTACTATTGTTGACTAGTCTGCGTACGTCGTACATGAGTAGTTACGCGTATATCTAACTCATTATTTACGTTTCGTAATTCACATTGAGTATTTATTTATCATTTGATATTTCGGTGAACATACTATATGGGCTATAATGCTGTAATAAGTTGGTTAAGTGCGCGTCAGATTCGTTTACCTTGTAGTAGGGGTAAATATGGTAAAGTACTGCCCATTTTAATTAAGGTACATTGCATAAAATGAGTTACATCCAAACCGAGTAAAATCGTAGTAGTTAATAAAATAATAAATAGATAACATAAATTAAGTACTTATCGGATTATAAAATTATAAGAGTATTCTTGATCAATAATATTCTCGACGAAATAATAAAGATGCGCCGAAACTAGCAAGTAAATCAAATATAATTTAAATAATTTAATTATCTGGCTTACAATTGTATTAACTAAATAAAATATAATATAGCCATGCGAATAGTGCCTATCAACTAATATATATATATATATATATACATCGTATATAATTTATGTCTCAAAATAACTGTTATTTTAATAAATAATTTTATTCAGTAAATATTTAATCTATTTAATATAATATAAACCACTATATTTTAAATCGATTATGTATTCAAATTTCATCAAAAAAGAAAACACAAGTGAAATAATTCAAGCCAATTTATTGAAGTATACATTTCTTGCAAAACGACAAGAATTACATAAAAATGTAGTGCCCATGAAATACCGTAACAACAATAAGTAAAAATATATTTATACTATGGTTAAAATGTATGCATTACAGAACAATGTGTTAACAATGACTATAGTTATTACTGTTATTAGTTATAATGACTAAATTCTAGTATTACCTAAACTAGATTCTTTCTGTACATAGACTAGCAACTTTACTACTAGAAAATGAACAGGCTAACCTTTTGACAAACTTAAACATTGCATTAACTAAGTCTAAAATGAAACAAGATAAAAAAAACCGGAAAGATATTAATAAACTATTCACTAAAAAAACACAAGCATACCAAAATCTTCGAATGTTCAATGAATACATAGATATTTTGAACGAAGAAATTCATCTTAACAAAATTAAAAATGCAGAAAAACACGAAAGTTCAAAAAAACATAAATCGAAAATGTACAATGAACCGAAAATTAATTGTGACCTGAACAATGTATTATTTAGAGTAAGTGAAAACAAAACTTATCAAAACAAATCAATCAACATAATAAAATTGATTTAGTATACCCATATATACAACAGTAAAGTTAAAGAACAAAAAGAGTTAAAGCATACATTAAATGGATTACTTCAACAACTGGGGAAAAAAAAAGAAAAATATGATTCGATAATGTATCAACTAAATAAAGCAGCTAAGCTTTTAAAACGTATTGGTGAAAATGCAATAAAATCTAACAAGGATAGGTTTGTATTACCCAAATATACTTTAGTGTGAGGATGTATGTTTTTGTAATTTCATTTAGAGAGCAAGCGCATAGAAATTTAGTAGCATTTCAAGAAGCCAGTAGGATGGAAAAAAAACAACAAGAATTGAGAATGTATTTGACAGAATATAAATTCAAAAACGACCTCGAAAGTTCCGAATTTCTTCAAAGAAAACGTAAGCGCTTTAAAATTATTGAAATCTAAACTTAAATATTGTTGTCTACGGTTAATTATTATTTATTGTATATATACTATATAATTGTTAACTACAATAAAATATAAACATTTTACATTTAATTAATAAGTTATTGATTCTATCATTAAATTATTTTTAATTAATTTGTTTAGATGGCGTACGCCATAATAGCCATATTATTTACAATAGTAAAAAAGATATTGAGCAAAACAAAATACAAAATAAAAACGATAACGATAATGAAGAACTCATAATATTAATGAAACATTTGGTTCACATGAGTGGAGATACTGATTTAAAAATGATTGTACAAAATGTAATAAGAATCAATTCTAATAAAGAGAGTTTATTTCGTTATTTAATGTTTCTAGAACAACAAGTAAGCAAAATTGTTATATAATTGTGATTTCGTGAATTTTATGTAATTAAGTGTCTTTGAAATCCTCGTGTTGATATTTTTCTATTATCTTGGTATAATTAGCAATAGTAAATCAATTGTATTAAATCTACAAGATAAATTAAAGAATAGTTTGAATTATTTTTTTTTAAATTGTGAAAATGGAAATAATATTTTTTATCATAAAATTATTATCTATTTTTGAACAAATGGTTGTATGACTGGGGGGTCCCGGGGTCCGGACTTAATCTATGTGATATAAATACCGATTTTTATACATTTTAAATTTGTAATTACCTATTTGAATGAAAATTTGCCTAAAAAAGTAAAAAATAACTATTTTTAATGAAATTAAATAATTAAAAACTTATTACTTGTAATATGAATAAAATTTATGAAAGTACTTCTTTAGATTATTTTCAATACATGTTATATTTATGCTTTTAATATTAAATATAACTAATAAATTAATTATTGTATTGATTAATTTAGTTAATTGTTTTTAATAAACAGTGTTTAGAATTGGAGAGTTCTATAAACCGTGATCAAAATATTGCTATTGATAGGAAAATATTAAATGATAATAGAATTAGAAATAACGAATGCATAGTAAAACAGTATTTTGAAACAATCCAAACAAATGGTCGAATTTTAACATCGGCACAAGAATTGACGGATTACATGAAAACAATGTACGAAGAGTTATGCGATAAGATCTACACGTATATATGTCGACCTTTAAAAATTAAAATAAATGAGCCATTAAACGAAGAAAATATTTTGGAATATATGACAGAAATAGAAAATAAATCATTTGAACTTTTATATAAAATAAACTGCATTGAAAACAGTTGTATAACGGGACAAACCGAAGATCCGATGACATCCGATGGAGAATCAACACAAAATCTAATTATTAAAGATTATAATGGCATAGAAGTAAAAATGCATCAAATTCTACAAATGGAAGAAATCCATTCAACACATGATTTGGCTGATAATGGTCTTAATAATTCACAGACGTTAACTACATGCCAAGAGTAACTATTTACTAAACTGGACTTGCCTAGTGGTCTACTGGCCCAAAGGATAGCCGGCCGCATTTTTTGTTTGGATCTTTTCCTGTGCCTGGTAGTCTTCACAAATATCTAGAATATGTTTTATTAGTATTATACATATTTATATATAATACTATTTACATTTTAATTCACCTCTTTGGCGATAAGGTTAAAAGGAAAATAGAACTATATAGTTAATTAGATTAGGTAATTGGACCTCCTTTCATTTATTTCTGATCAGGGTTAATGCCAGACGAAGGCTGCCATTGTATCAAGCTATCAGGGATAATAAACTAAACCCTACTCAGTCCATTCTAATTAATATATTAAAAAAATTCCAATGTTTTTATACAATAATATGATATTAATATTTATTACTTACTATATTATAATAATACCTTTGACGAATCTTATGAATTGTAATTACAACGAATATGTTAGTGACAAAAATAAGATAATATCATATGCACGATCTTAGAGGAATTCATTATCTACTTATTACTATCAATTTGTCAGATAGTTTGGTAATTGAATTCAATTGTTAAGACTAACCGAAGCCTCAGATAAAGATCCAACAAATGTGTTAGGTAAAACATTAACAATGAAATATTTATTTAGGAAGCAAGCTGGAATCGTACGAATGAAGTCAATGCTGAACATATAAATAAGTGATAGAATACAAGAAAAATTGAAAAATAAACATCCATGAGAATATAATTATTGCGAATGAATGTGCTGCTAAAATAGGTAGGTACCTAAATGAAAATTATGAAAAATTGTCAAAATTTAAATCCTACAGAAATATAAACTATTTAGATTTTTTTATATCGACATACATAATATTATTGCTGAACAATATTATAAAGATTAAACTAAAATTATACATTTAGTTCAATTTTAATTATCAGACTGTATGTGCTAATATAACGAAGGGTGAAAAGAAAATAATAAGTATTGAACAAATTGTACCTACCTATTGGTCTATTGATTAGTAAAACCAATTGAACAGTAGCTAAGTAGAAATTACAAGTACATTAATATTTAATATATTTAAAAACAATATTTATATAGTAGTTAAATTAGGGGGACGCGGGGGGACGGAGTCACACTTCTATTTAAAAAATATTTTAGCGTACCCCTTCTAATTCCTTTTAATGGGACGCTGAGGACGAGCCTAACATGACATAGATCATTCATATAAACATTTATGGGCATATTTAAATTTATAATACAAAAAGCAATTATTATTATATGTACTATAAAATATTTTTGTTTTTAATTTTTAAATAAAAAGGAATATTTATTTATTGCTATAGTTTTGTAAAAATAAATGTCATTGCAGCTAGGGGGGAGGGGACATATGCTATCACTTAACAATAAGACATTAAAACGTTCGGGGACGCACATATTTTTTATAATTTTGCATCCACCTTCTATTTTTTTCCAATTCAAGCACTGTATTTATATATTATAATATCATTGATTATAACTATTAATAACATACAATCAATTATAATATATAACAATATATATTTAAATAGTTTTTAAGAAAATATGTCAAATGTTATAAACATATATTAAAATATCAATGTGTCCAAATTAATGATAAAAAAAATAATGTTTTAAATATTGTGGTGAATATGCAATAGCTAGGTACGTTAAAAGAACATACACTTGTTGATCATAACGTTCATAACACTTAACAGTGACAATCTCGATAAGGTAAATATAGTTTATAAGGTCGTCGTTTATACGTTTATGTATGTCTAACTACTCATTTATTTTATTATCAAATTGTAGAAATGTTTATACAAAAAAAAAAATGTTTTGTCTTAATATTTATTAGTTGTTTTGAGAAAGTAGTTACGGACGTTACAGTTACCTGAAATGAAATTATCTAACTGACGTGTGATGTTAATTAACTACCATGCCTACAATGTATTGTTTTGTGGACTAAAACCCGTTTATTCTGTTTATAATGGATATTTCGACAACAGTATTTTGACTATTGATGAATTCCACGGATTTGAGACTATTGCAAATACAATTGTTTAGACAGACAGCATACAGAAGTCCTGTTTGACTCTCTTTGGAGCATATCTCAAGTTGAGATAAAATTTTTATTAGATTATACTTATTAGTTTATTGACTAGGTAACGATAAAAACAAACTACTAAAAAACGTTACTCGTTGCTTTTTGACTTATTAGTTATTTTTTTTACAATTAAAATGAAATGTAAGGAAATATTTGGTCCTATAAACACATTTAGAAAAAAAAGATTAATAGTGTTTCAAATACACCAAGTGAGTTGTGAGTACAATAAATCTTAAAAAATATTTAATAACTATACGCCTATATAAAAACATATTTATGTCGTAGTTGTTCCCATATATGAAAATGATTCCTTTATTAACGTAACGATGATACTTTAGAAAATATATAGACAAATATTTTATTGTAGACTTTAAAAATAATCATAGAATTATGTTAATCAGTTTATTACAATATTTTACAATTATAAATAGGTGGATATTACATTTATCATGTCTGTACAATATACAGATTATACAAATGTACTACTATTACTACTACTACTAATAATAATAATAATTAATAATTTATTTTTAATAATTATTATAATCAGCGTAGTGCTAAAAAAATAATGTTTTCGAATGTCCAAGTACTTAGTACCTACTTGTACCTATTTATTTTTAACAATATATTTTGTTCACTTTTATAGAAAATTTGGACATAGGTACCTAATTTTATTGACAATAATGATGAAATAAGTGATTTCACAAAATATTCCATTCTCAAACGTTATAATGTTCTTAAAGATTTTACTTATCCATTTTAAATACGGCAAATAAAAAAAATATTTTTTAAGATCAAATCACTTTAAAAAATATTTTTGGCTTGAGTACTCAATTGTAAAATCTGGATAATTTTGTAAATTGTACTGTGTAATATTTTTGGTGTCAACAAAGAATGGTAGAAAAAATACTAAGCAACTGAAAAACCATATTACTGAACTATTAAAGAATTTTTCAAAATTAATTAGTAAAGATGGATATTTAAAAAAATATAACAAAAATTGGTACTACAAAAACTGTATACAATTTGCTATTGACTGTCAAAAAACTTATTTAGTAAATATTTTAAATTCAAAAAGAATGAAACAAATAAAATAAAATCGAGTGTCTTAAACGTATAGTAGAAACAATTATATTTTTAGAAAAGCAAAATATTGCACTTAGAGGACACAGAGATGATTGCAATATTATGAAAATTGACAAAGTCCATTATGAATGAAGGTAATTATAGAGTGATGTAAAGATTCAAAATACAAGCAGGTCATACTAAATTAGAAAATCACTTAAAATTGTTAAGTTCTCAAGCTACATATATTATCTATACTATTCAAAATTAATTAATTGAAGTTTGTGAAAAAGAAATAACATTTCATGAAAATGTATATGAAAAATGTATTGCATTTATTGATTGACATTAGTATTTATGCAAGGTATAGTAGGGACTGTTGAAGAGATTGAAGAAGAAGTTATTATTGAACCAAAAATAACTGGTGAAATGCTTGGGTTAACTGTAATTTATATAATGTCTGAACTTGGATTAAGTATTAATAATTTTATAGGAAAAGCTAATATTGCTAGTTTTAAATGAATGCTCTGTTGATATTTATCCAACTGTAAATCAATTGTTTTTTATAATTTATACTTTACTTGTAAGTGTTGGCTCTGTAGAGAGGAGCTTCTCTACTCTTTGTAGTTTAGCTTATTTATTTTATTAATAATTTTAAAATAAAATAAAATATGTTTTACAATATATGTAATAGTATGATTTTTACTTACTTGTGTAATATTATATATATGTATGTTTTAGAGTTTCTAATTTATAAATAGTTATAATTTACTTGCTTCCTTGTTACCTACTTTAAATGTATTCGATTAAAAACCTGGTTTAGATCTCGAATGGGGGAAGAACATTTAATTAGCTTAGCGCCTTAACACGTCCATAGGGACAAATAATTAAATGTGGAAGATATTATCGATAGATTTGCCAAGGAGAAAAAAAACATGTAAGAATTTGATTTTGTAGATAATTGTATTGATTGTAAAATAAGATTGTGTTAATAATAGACAATAGTATATTGTTTAAAATGTTGTAAATTATTAAATAGTAAAAATAAATTTTATTTATTTATTATTATTTAAGTTCATTAATTTCAGATTTATTTAGTTGTATAGGTGAAATAATGCAAATAATTAGCCTACGAATTCCAATACAGGCTAAGTAGATAAAAAGGTAATTTCATTTTTGAAAATTTGACCTCCACCTTGGGTGACTTCTGGATCCGCTACTTAACCCGATCATCGAATAATCATCGTGTAACGAGTGCCTTGGCAATATTAGGTACCTACTATAGACCTGCAAGGCACATAGCCTAGTTCACAAACTTAAAAGCTATTACTAGGTTTAAAATGAAAATACGCTTCGTAAAACTCGAGAATATACATTATATTTTAATCTTTAATTTATTCTAATTAATTTTAATTCTTGATAAATAATGGAAATTATAAACGATGAGATATAATTTTAGTTTCTTTTCATTTTAATAATATGTCAATTTACCCAATATTCAAACTAACGTAATATTCTTATATTACGTATATTATTTACAGAACAAATTCGTAAAAAAGCATTTGTACCTGAGAGGGGAGGGAGTTAGGGGCGTCATTTCAATATTTATTAGGGTAGGGCATAATAATGACTGGTCCTATAACTATAAAACTTTTAAGGTACAAAAAAAGGCGATCGCTTCGCTCGCTAGATAACCCGAATCGCATTTAACATATTTTTTTATATATTATCATTTATGTAACCCAAACTGTATTCACTTTAACTTATTATTACTTATTAAAACATAAATAATCTCAATTATAGACAAAAAAAAAATTCGGTTCAGTCTGAGATTTATTTTTAACACTAGAATATCATAATTCATAATATTCAACTATATAATAAAAATGTTTGTGAATAATAGTTGCTCGTGTACAAAAATGTCATAATATTCGTTATTTGTGATTATCCCAACGTCAAACAACGTTAAAACTTATCATTTTAATTTTAAATAATAATTATTTGTCAAACAAAAAAAAACCAAAAAAGTCCAGGTGAGATGTAAAAAATCCTTAAAAGCTCGGCTCAAAAAGTTTTATCGAAAAATAAAGTCTGGTCTATTCTTGATTTTAATATTTGGAATCCGGCCTGAAAAGTTCTAAATGTGGTGTTCTACGGTTATGTGTTTTAGGCAAGTGGCTATATGCTATACCGCTATAAACAGATGCACTATTCCAGCGGCCCTATGCCCCTATCGTACCAAAAATTTGACCAGCCCATAAAAAACAAGGGTGGGGCAATTGCCCTCGCCTGCCCCCCCCCCCCAAATGACGCCACTGGGGGAGTGGCAGAAGAACAATAGGTTATTTATTTTGATAAAATCAGAGAAATATTTTTCGAATTAGTTATCGTGTATTTTGTTTTTTTGTATCCATGTACTAAGTATATTAAGCTTTATGCTTGTATTACATCAGTTTTTAATTGATTAGTTTGATGCTGATGTTTTTTTTTAAATATCCCTTATTATTAACTGAATTACAATTTAGCTAGACAGTTCCGATTAATGAAAAATTTAGATTAATGACTTTTAACGTTTTAAATGTTATAATAACGTTATATTTAATATAAAAAACGATTTATTAACGATTTGTTAACGTAATTAAAATGGAAAGCGATAATCAAAAGAAGTTAAATACCACAAGGTTGTGAGGTTGTCTACATTCTGAATTCTGTTTATTGGATGATTGAAATTAATATTATTGATTTTTTGGATTTCAACATTATTTTTGTTTGATGGAGATACCCAATATGATGAACCATATATGTATTGACTTAGATGACTGTGATTTTTTTAAACAGACATACACTAAGTAAAATAGGATTACATTAATATGAGAACATCATACACCCAATCCTGTTATATAGGTACAATGCGAAGCCCAAATATCCCCATAACTCTTCAAGCCAAGACAAAAGCTTAAAATTGTTAAACTGTTGAGAATGAGCCACCAGTTAATTAGAAAAATTAAAAACTTAATAATTTTTTTTGAAACTTAATGTTTTAACAAGTAACAAATTATCTAAAGTCATGGGTAACAATACATTAATTATTTTATTCAGTAAACTAGATATTTTATTTTTATTTTTATATTTTATACACAAAAATATGTTTAAAATATGATTTGCAATTAAGTTAGCAAAGGATGCCAATTTAATATCATTTTTTTAATATAATAACCGTAGATTTTGTTAAACAGAATGCTACGAGTCTACTAGGTACTAGGTAGATACATGATTTTAAATGATTGCATTATTTTTCTATTAAATAAAAGTTCTTACAATAATTTCTACAACTTTTTAAGTTATTAAGTAGATTAAAAAATGAATTAAAACAACTTTTAACTAGTTGACGTCAACATTGGAAATTAGTTAGTATAATGTTAGCCAATATTTAAATATTGATTTAGATTTTGAAAATTATTAAGACAACTTAGTTATATGCATGGTATCCATGATGCATTAGGCTATCTTAATTCAACAACTACAAATACATAATTAGTAAAATCAAGCCATTTATAATTATACATCTATTTGCTTACAAAGAAATTATAAGCTTCTAAACTTTTAAATGCTTTAAATTGATTTAAAGTGTAGGAGCTTTTAGTTAAAACCAAATAGTTAAATATATCGGGATTAGTTATATGTGGGAGAATTTTTATGTCAGTCATCCATGGGATATTTGGATCCTTTAACAAGTAAGGATATTTTGAACCTACAACTTCGATTTATTCATATATCTAACTTTAACATCTCCTGTTAAAACTTCTAGCATTATTGTTAAAATCGATAGACAATTAGTTAGGTAAAATATTTAAATTATAATAACTACTAACTAAGAAACATTAACCAACAATTTTAAACTTATCAAAGCTAAATAAATACAATTTGACTCATGAATAAACTATACAATTTTCAATTAAAAACATAATCCAAATCAAAGTAATCTATTACTTAATTACACTTACACAGATGGCTGAACTTAAAACAATTTTAGTTTCTTTTAATATTAATTATGTGTAAAATTAGGTTCCTAATATTCAAACTAACATAGGACGTTGGTATTAATTCTGAACTTATCTCTTAAATTAGATCTGATTATAAATAGACATTAATTATATTCAACCAATTTAAAATAGTACTTTAATATCTATAAGAAATGTTTTATTTGTTTTAGGAAATGTTTGTTACAATTACAATTTTCAATTTTGTGTAATTATTATTTTTGAAGTTTGAATAAACTTGAACTCTTATATCTAATAGATAGGAGAGTTGAAGTAAATTTAATGTTTTTACGCAGATTGATTGAGGACTCGACGATCCACATGATGCTCCTTCTCTTCTTTCTCAAATATAAATTAAAGTTCCTTCTCATTAAACTAAGTCTAATGTTTAATTTCAGACAACACCAACTATGATAGAAATAATCCCATTTATGTATGATGCATATTCGTAACAAGCATGACGCAACTATATTATATATAGGCATTCGCATGAGGAGTTTTGAATTTACCCAGGCAAAGAATTTTATTTCTTAAATAAGAGCCATATTTTATTATATATTACCAAATAGAATGTAATTATGTTTGATCAAACATTTTATGTGATCTGTTGTCTATGAGATTAATTGTAAAAAAATAAATAATATTTGCTTAAGCAAAAAAAAACATTAATTCACCTATTATTACAAAAACACTTATCTGGAAACATCGTTTTTAATTTAAACTGCTGAAATTTTAATAACAAAAATAAAATTTAAATTTACTTTAGAATTCAAATCAATCAATCATTATCAAAATAGTATTATAATATATAAAAACTAAAATCAAGTAAATAATAATTCATAAAGTATTGCAATAATATTATTATAATTTTTAATTATTCCAGAAAATCAGTACTATAAATATACTTGAAAAACAGATCTTGTGTATTCTTCACAATGTCATCTTGGCTGGTGTCACATAGTAATTTCAAACTAAAATAAAAAAAATATAATTTTAATTATATTTAAAATATTCATAGAAAATACATACAACAAATATAATTATTTAATAATATATTTTATTTTATTATTTACTTTGTCATCTAAAATAATTGTAACAAAAAGTTAAAATATTTTTATTTTTAAATCTAAGTTCAAAATATAAAACTCACTATTTTAAACAATGTTCTTTTTTCTCTTTGCTAAGTGTGTTTTTCAGTTTAATGAGTGCTATCATACAAAATCTTAACAATAAACGAAAACTATCTTTACGTGTATTTACATACATTGTATTTATTGGTATATTGTCAACATGTTTCCATGCTATAAAAACATAGTCCACAACAGCACACCACTGTTTGCATCCAACCAAGAATCTACCATGGTTATTGACAAATGTCTGGAGAAAGAAATTATAATAGTAACATAGCCATTTATAAATGTTAAACCAGCAATCATTTACTAAAAATTTACCTGAAAGGCTTCTAAATGAATTTCCAACTCGTATTTGGTCTTTAGAGACACTTTTACTCTAAGTTTTAAAAATGACTGGTAAATATTACGGTTTAAATAATACAGATGTTTGTCGATGTAATCAAAAGTCTGTTAATAAAAATATATTAAAAAATACATGATTAGAATTTATATAAAACCAATTAAATTATATTATTAAATTTAAGTTTAAAACCTATGATATTAATGATGTCCTTATAATATTCGACATTATCATAGGTTTTTTTTTTTTTTTAATAATCTATAAAACAAATGAATTGATCATTCAATTAAAAAATTAAAGAATTCAATAGTTGTACATTTCAATGTTGCAATTTTATAAGTGAAATTAGCTTTAAATAATAAGAAAAAAATATATAATATTAATTAACTTATATTTTAATTATTATTAATATATAACAAATATTAATAATAATAATATTAGGTATATCATAAAAACCTCATTTTTTTCCGTGAAAGTAAGTTTAAGCATTGAATGCAAAATCAAATTATGCGGCGTTGGTAATTTTATTTTATCAGAGCTCTTCATTTTAGTATCACCTAAAAATTGGTTAATACCTAAATTAAAATTTGAAAAATTAAATATTAACATACATTTTTTTTTTTAATACTATACTTTGTTGAGCTCCAGCTAATGATAATTTGCCAAATTCTGTTGATAAATTATCTAGTTCACGTGTATTCTTCAAATGGGTGTCTGAATTGGGATTGGTGTCCATTTTCAATATATCCTCTTCAACAATGTTTAATACATAACAAAATATAAGTATTAATATTACCACTATTATTGTCATTAAAAATATATATTAATAAAAATATAAATACAAACATTTTTTAGTTATCACTTATCACTTATCACTTATCAATAGGTATCTAAATGCTAAAGTAGGTGCCTACCAATTTATACATAGTATACTTGTCTAAACAAGTAACTGTGTAAGTATAGGTAGGTAGTTATTTAAAATTTAGTTTTGTTTTTACTAATTATATTAAATCAGTAATTATTATAATTCAATAGTATTGATCTATTATCCATACATATATGAGTATTTAGTGTTAAAATTGCAAATTTAAGTCTGATAACATTATGTTTTCTATGTTGTTAAGGCCTGTGAAATAGAAAATAGTATGAATAGTATGGTATTTTTAATTTGTTATTGAAGCATAATATAATATTTTTTGAAAACGATAAAATTAAAATTTTGTAATGTAGGTAAAAATAAAAACATAAATCTAAAATCAGTTTAAAATGGATATTATAATATAGTAGTAAATTTTTTCAGCGTCAAAAAAAATTATTGTGGGTATATAATGGATTAATAGATACAAATATAAAATTACAACGAACAGAATTTTGTTATAATTTAACATCTAATGAATAGTTGTTGCCATGTATCAAAAATACAGATCAAATGCATAAACCGTGTTAAGTTAATGGATGATGTGCGAAAAGCGTGCAGCTCGCTGTCTGACACTGGATAATATTAAAATATAGGTACAGATATAATATTATTCTCGACGAATGGTCTGCACAATTAATAAGTAAACGATAAACGAACGAACAGATAGGTACGTTAAATAACTTAGATCACAAGGATAGCTGCTGGCAACTGTAGCCGAAGACGAAGATAAGTGTCACGTATTTACGTTTCGCTGTATCATTTGCACGATCTGCTAAACGGCAGCAGATAAAGCCGGGAGGACGCAGGCAGACGGAGTCCGCATTCATTTTTTCATAGATTTCAGCATCCCCATTCATTTAATAAAGCGAGGAAAAATACTAGCTCTATAGTACTTTACTATATATGCAGGAAGTGTGGGGGACGAAGTCCACAACGGGTTACTTTACAATTTATCTGCTATGGAACGGTGTTTTCTGAACTAAAACCAGCGTCCGTCCTCAATTTTTTTTCCAATTCGAGCACTGACTTATTATATTATTGCGTTTGTACGCACCCGTACGCGAGAAATCGTTTCCGTACGTTGACGGTGGCGTGTCTAAAGGTTCTACGTTTATTTGAAAACTTCATTAGTGAAAATTCAATTCGAAACAGTATTAGAAGCACAAACAAATTTTTAATTTGCATTAGGCAAATTAATGATGTAAATTATGATTATATTATAAATTATACTTTATAGTATAATTTTCGATTTTGATACGTAAAATTCAGTATTTACTCACCAGCAGTGTGCGGCGGCGACTGTCGAAAACTGTAGCACTATGCAAGTAGTCGGGACGGCTGTGACCAAGAAAATGATAACTGATGACAATGAGCAGTGGCGGGTACGTCTGGCGTCTGAGGTTGTCCTTGTAGCTTGTGCAACTGATCGTGTGGCGCGGGCTGTGACTGTGCGGGGGTCAGTGCATGGTGGGTGAAGATTTTCGTTGTATTCATTCTTTGTCAACCATTGGTATTATATAAGTACAGGTAGAATCAAACAAAATTACATTGTTGTAATTTTTTTTTTACTACATCTGGCAACGTCGCATCAGTTTTGGGTGAAATCGTGTCACTAACAGATAAAATAAACCTTTTAAATCTTTTGTTGAGAATTTGGGGAACCGAAAAGACTGATGATTCACTAGTGCCAACAAAAATTCTAAATAGTGCTGTCGAAAGCCGATTAGTGATTCCTCCGACATTAATACATATTTTATTATGAATATTTTTATTTTTTATTTTTCAGAAATATCCGATGACGACCATACAGGAATTCTAGGCAATTCTTTTCGGTTTAAAGTAAATTTAAATTTAGAAACAGTCAAATTAATCTGTTGTATTTTATCCGATTTGGACCACCAGTATATGTTAAATCTTATGATGATACATTTAATTCATCTATTTGATCGTTAAAAGTAACAACTTCTACATTTTGCACATGATATGATTGTCATTTTTAGTAATGTTATCAATTAATTCTAGAATCAATTTTTTTTACAAAAGTTTTATTTTTTTGTCAATGTAAATTAAAATTATCGTCAATAATAAACCTATATAGCTTATGTCATAATTTTATGAATTCACTAGAGTTTCTATTCGATCACCCATAATTCCCAAAACCTGATCACTGATACTTGACATAATTTGGGAATACTTTTCTCCACTGGCTCCACTAGTTTTATAAAGTTCAACCTACATTTATTTATTAAACAACATAATTATAATTTTGCTTAAAATATTATAAATCAAATTAAGATATACTTTATCATTTATGTTTTCATTTTTTGCTGTTTGTTTAAATGTTCAAAAATGTTCTTGTTTTCATCAATGGTTTTATCACCAATTGTTTGATGAAGGTTATATATTTTTAAAATATTTAACCGTATTTTTTCAAGTTGAAATGGACGAATAGTTAACTAAATGAACATGAAATAACCCAAATATAATATAATGAATACAAATTTTTTCACTGGGGCAAACAGGTTGAAAATTTAATACAAGAGTCTTCATAAGTTTTTATAATAGCAGTTGTAAAATATAAAAGAAATGGCGCATCAATATTTTTGTAAACATTTTAATTTTTAATTTTTAAAAAAATCTCAAAAATGTTCAAACTATTTTGTTGACAATAATGAATAAAATGTTCAATTTTTAAAATTAAAAACGAGGTTGCTTATAAATCGTTTCTACTGTACTTAACATTTTTGATTGTATAGTAATTTTACTAACTACAATTACAGATATTTTTCTTCAGCAATAATGTCTTTAATTATTTTATACATTGAAATCTATATTTTAAACAATGGTGGCTATCCTAAGTATTATTTATTTTATTATTATGATCTCCCATAAAAATAATAAAATCAATATTATAATATTACTGACAATAAATATATTCCAAATATTGAATTAAAAATTAGACATATTATAACTATACTTCATTTTAGGTTAAATGTGACAATTAATACACGCTTTTCTTAATTTCTAATGAGACCAACACTAATAGTTTTGTAAAAAATACTTTTTAAAATTGTTGAATACAAATAATTAAAATAAGTAAGGTACCTACATTAAAATAATCTCAATTTTTATAAAATTTTCTTAGCTATAAATCAACTGATTTATTATAAACTTTGATTATTTTATTGCAGCTTTCAATGATCAATTAAATGACGTTTTTTATATATATTTTTTTAATCTATGAATAAATACATAATATGCACAATATACATGAAATAGTTGTTAATTAAAAAAAATTAAAATTAAAATACTTCATAAATCTTGGGACCTAAGGCTTCAAGGCCGAGTGGCCATTGTCAGGTTAACATTATTTATATCAATAATTATAGCCACGCACATAAACTAAAATATTGGGGGGGATTGAACCCCAAAACCCCTGTATACGTGCCTGATTATACCAAATATTCTATATGACAATACGGGACAGTTAATGATCACAAACGTCGACATGGACCCCTGAAATCGTAGTGATTGCCTATCCGGCTTTCGTGTACATAAGTTGCCTACATGAAAAATAATATTTGTATGTGAAAATATCAAAAATGCTTTATTAAAATAGTATTAATTAACTATTTCAGAGTAAAAACCAATGTATCATAAATTATGTTAATTATGGCTTTCAAAAAGTAAAATAATATATGTATTTATAAACAATCGTTTTCTATCTTCATCTTTAATAAAATGACATATTCTGATTTCTGAATTATTTATACAAAAATAGAATCACATCGTTTGCCAAATTGCTTTGTATATTTACTTTAAGAAAAATAATATTCTCCATTTTTATTTTGTTTCAAACCTGTGTACTGTTAACCTTTCCTTTTAAAAATTTTATTTTTATTTCTGAGCCATTTATGTTCGTTTCCTTCTTTATACTTAAATTTATTTTTTACTTTGACCACATTTATCATAGTTACATTATCAATAGTTCTAATGATTATATCAATAATTGTATACATAAGTAAAATAAATGTAAAAAATAATACACCAATCATGAATTCAACAGTAATTCATTGTTATTAACCATACGGCTACACATTTTTATATTAATATCAGTCTCATACCCTTGTTCAATAAGTAAAATTCATCATTACAACCTCCAGTTATTTTACTGATCACTAGTTCGTATATTTTTATGAGTATAATATCATGATTTATGTTATTATGTTAAAAATTTCAAGTTCCTACGAATAATATTTTTCCAAAATGTTGATATGAAAGATAGGTAAACAATAGGTTTTAAAAATCCTTAGTGCCAGATTTTTGAAAAATTAAATTATATATATTACATATTCTATTATGAAAAAACTCAAGCTAACTTGTAAGAGTAATTTTTTAATAATAGAATAAATTTTACTAAAATATTTGAATCAAACAATAAAACACGTATGCATTAATATTTAAATTTAAAAACAAATACATTTTAGGTAAGGGAAATGAGATTTGTACATTTTGATCTACTCCGATTTAATCGTTTAGAAGATTATTTCAGAGAAAGGATTAGTCCGAGACCTGTAATGGCCTATGTTAATATGATAGACCCAATGGCGTCGAACTTGGGGTTGAAGTCTAGTCATGACCAGAGCAAATTTTTAAATGGTAGGTTTGGTATACGAATAATAAATGCATTTATCCTATAAATCACTATAATATCACTAATATTGTAAAATTTAAATGGGGTTGACCAGTTCATTTAAAATTTTGTTTGGCGCCACTGGACAATATTCTCCTCGGCGTCACTGTTAGGTCATGGCTTACATTATTTTTGGCGCCCAAACCTTGAATCTGCTACTGCGGACGCACTGGACCAATATGGTTCATAGCTCTCTCTCGTACACTACTGTCACTGCTATAGTTCTCTCTCAACACGAAACGTAATACGCAACCAAACCAAACACGTTATTAGCATCCTATATTCTAGACTATATAGTTCTTCGCCGTTTAAGTACGCCATCTTTTATTTGTATTTCTTCCACACCAAAAGTTCTCAATCACGATTTCGACCGATTTTGTTTCTTCGTCGTTCCAAGTTTCCAACTACTATCGACAGTATTAAGGTAAGTCACTTTTAAAAAGTAATTAAGTTATTTAACTTAAAGATATAACTATTGAAGTTACTATACATTAATTATAATAATATAAATATAATATTGTTTAAAAAGGTGCTTATTGTATCATTCTTATAAGTTATAAAATATATTAAAGACATAAAAGTAATAATCAATATTTTGTACATAGTTATCTGAAGGCATTAAAAGGACGCCATACCCGCATATGTTGTCTCTGTCTTACTAACATAAATCATAACAAATTTTTGTTTAGTATAATACGTTTTATGATATTAGCTTTCATATTAGAGTGAATTTACCTATTATCAAATTTAAAGGTAAGAATATTATCTAGACAATGACATATGCTTTTAATGATATTATTATTTTAAAGTGAGTTACAGCTATGTAAAATATAACAACTCTAAAATGTTCATAACACACTTTAAACAGATAATATCAATAAAATCATATATCAATGTTTATATAATATTCTCACCTTTAAATTTGATAATAGGTAAATTTACTCTAATATTAAAACTAATGTCACTAAATGTATTCTGCTGAACGAAAATTTGTCATGATATACGATAGTAAGACAGAGACAACACATGCGGTATGGCGTCATCTTAATACATTTGATGGTGAATTAAGAGGGCGTCATACCCGCATATCTTGTCTCCGTCTTACAAGTACATAATATAGCAAATTTTCGCTCAGCAGATCACTATGTTGATTATCTATGTTGTATGTTGGTTTTTTTTTACAATTATTCAGTTTTTAAGTGAGTTATTAGCATTTCTAATTTACGCTATGTTATATACGCATAACTTGCTAAAAAATTGAACTATCGTAAAAAAACCAACATTCAAACACAGATAATGTTCTTACCGTTAAATTTTATAATAGGTCGATACACTAATTTTTAAACTAATGGAGTTAGATGTGATCTATTAAGCGTAAATTTGTTATTTTATGTACCTACTAGTGTAAGACGAAGACAAGATATGCGGGTTTTGCGGCCTCTCAAGAGGACGTGGTACCCACATGTGTTTTTTCCGTCTTATACACGTACGACAGACAAAACACGTTTACGCAGTCGCTCAAATTTGGTTCTAGAAAAAATATATCTATTAAAAAATTAAAATAAAACAATATTTTGGAAGGCTAGACGATGAGTTTTATATTATAAAATTAAAATTTTGAAAAATTGTAAAGTTATTTAAAAATTTTGAAATTTTTGCTAAACAATTATAATGAACATTATATTGAGGAACGTGGAAAAACTCAGCGTCTTGCTCTCCAAAATATTTTCATCTTTTAATTTTATAATAGGTATATTTACTCTAGAATCAAAATTGAACAAGTTCTACTCGAACTACGTAAACGCGTTTTGTCTATGTCGTACGTGTGTAAGACAGAGACAACACATCCGGGTACCATATCCTCTTAAGAGGATGCCAGCGTAGTATGTGTTATCTCTCTTTAACTCACGCGCAACATGGAAAATTTTACGTTCACAAAAATGAATATAACCATACTAATTTTTCAAATTAGAGTGGAATGACCTTTTATAGAATTTTAAGTTAAGAACATAATCTAGGGTATCTCATAAGCGTTTTATTATGTTTTTATTTTAAAGCGAGTTATGAGTATTTTAAAATTGTAAATTGCTTATACATCTTAAAAAACTCATAACTCGCTTTAAAATAAAAATATAATAAAACACTTATGAAATGCCTTAGATAATGTTTTTGACTTCAAATTCTATCATAAGTCATTTTACTCTAATTTGAGAAATTAGTATAGTTATATTCATTTTTGTGAACGTAAAATTTGCTATGTTGCGCGTAGGTTAGAGAGAGATAACAAATACTACGCTGGCATCCTATTAAGAGGACGCCATACCCGCATGTGCTGTCTCTGTCTTACTGACTAACATCATAACACAGTTTCATTCAGAAGCATACATTTTGTGATGTTAGCTTTAATATTGGAGTAAATTTACCTATTATCAAATTTAAAGATGAGAATATTATATAAACAATGTCTTATAATTTTATTGATATTATTATTTTAAAGTGTGTAATGAACATTTTAAAGTTGCAATATTTTACATAGCTGTAATTCACTTTAAAATAATAATATCATTAAAAGCATAAGTCATTGTTTAGATAATATTCTTACCTTTAAATTTGACAATAGGTAAATTTACTCCAATATTAAAGCTAACATCACAAAATATATTTTGCTGAACGAACATTTATTATGATATACATTAATAAGACAGACAACATAGCGAGTATGGCGTCCTCTTAATAGGATGCCAGCGTAGTATTTGTTATCTCTCTCTAACCTACGCGCAACATAGCAAATTTTACGTTCACAAAAATGAATATAACTATATTAATTTCTCAAATTAGTATATGCTCTTAAGCATATAATTTATTTTTGTATGTTTTATATTTATAAACGAATTTAAAATTTCAAGCGAAATTTTTTCAAGCTCTTGATGACTATTATCGCATTTTACTTCAAATAGTCTTTAAAAAAAATCATGCTTATCTAAATACATTTAATATTTTTAAATTGTTATGATAAGTACTAATTATGAAGAACCTTCTATTCTATTTTCAAGCTTTTTGGCTAAACTAATATTTTTTTTTTTTATTGACATTTATATAAAAAATGTCTTATTGTACCTACTATAGATTAAGATTTGAAAATGTAATACTTATAACTTATAAGTAATAAGATTCTTCATTAGTAATTTATATTGAAACCATAAAATTTAAAAAATGTATAGACAATTATTTTTAAAGATATTTTTAGTTCAAATTTGGACGAAACTACTTATTTAACCGTTAATTTATTAATATTTTATTTTGATTTACAAACATTATTTGTTGGAACTTATAACGATTACGTATATTATATTATTATCAAATTTATTAAACATATAAAGCAGTATGTCATAGGTGTAGAGTACACCTACTATATCGGAGCATCATTATTATAATTTATTTTTTCATTATTTACATTATATGTCATTTTGAAAGTATTAAAAATATTAAAATACTATAGGAATTTGAGATATATTCTGTAAATTTGTATTGCTATGAAATTGTTATCTTTCGAATAATAATTGTCGTGCAGTGAAACGAGAGAGATAAAAGGATAATATCAGTTTTAAATGTTCGATACGGAATTAATAATTAGGTGTTTATCTTTAAAAATTGCTTCCACGATTCATCATAGATATCAATTTTTTTAAGCTTGTATGGTTGTAACTTGGTTGTGTATAAGCAATATTTGTGTTACACGAAAAATATCATCAACAAAATAAACTTTTTTATTTATTAAATACTACTTTATATTTCATCAGCTAAAACTTTTTATCATAACAATTAAAAACATAAATGTATTATTTTCGTATTAGTGTATGAGTGTATACGTTTGAGACTAATGTATAGTTATACTGACAACTGACAAGTAACTAGGTGCCTCAGTAGAAACTAGAAACCAATTAACTAGTCGGCAGTCGTTCACTTGATAACATACCTAATAGTACCTATTATTCCACCTTCCACCATACTATCAGTAACAATTACCGTATTATCATTCACGGTTTCGCGCCATCAAGAAATTCTTTTATCTCGATACTTCACGCGTTGTAAACATTGTAAACACAAACCAAGATAATAATTTAATTCATTTTATTATATTTTCAGTGTTATTATTTTCATGATAATTGATAGTAAATGTCACGCTATTGATTTGACTCAAGTGTAAGTGTATAACCTTTGAAAATTATAACAATTCAATAATTACCACCGGTTCTCTATCATTAAAATCGATTTCGTCCGCCTAGTACCATTACACAATTATTCACTAGTTTATTTTCCATTTATCGCGTACATTCAGAAAAATAGTAGGTATGTAACAGTTTAATAAATCCAGTGATGGGTATTAGTTTAATTCCAATACCTATCTATTCTTCGTATCTTAGAAGTACATGTGCATATTTTAAATTTTAAATATTATTTATTCTACACTAGTGATTTTCAACCATCTTTTTCTTACGGCACACTCCAAAATTAATTGCAAAATAAAAATAAATTTATTTTTGATATGTAGTCTCATATTTAATCTTTTGAAATAAAAAGGATAACTTTTGTAGCTCCATAATTAAATACCGAAATAACACACTTTTGGCCTGTACAAATCTTTATGAATCGTTAACGTTTTCTTTTTCGACAGTTAAATTTTCTTTCCTGATACTTCAATACAAATTTAACCATAAATTTCTAGATAATAAACAATATTTTCAATTAATTAACCAATTACATATTTATTAACTAAACATTTTATAGTCAAATCTATACACATTTTTATTTTTGTTTGGCTCACCAAAGTTTTTAATTTTTGAACGTGACCCAAGAGGGTTTGTATTACTGTTTTACACTATAGCATTAACATATATGTAATGATTCAATAATAGTCTATTGTCCAAACTGTTAATTGGCTGTTCATAAAGATTTGTACTTAAAATTTTTTATTAAATATTCATGCTTTGATGCTTAATTTTTTTGATATATTTTTGTTACTTCTTAAATTATTAATTTTGAATTATAATACTTATATAAAGTTATCATTTGTGTAATAGAGATGGGTGATAATAATTCTAGCCCTGCTCCTACAAAGGTTGATCGACTTAACAGTTTCCACCCTGACTGCGATGAATTAAAACAAAAGTATGATGAATGCTTTAATGTATGGTTCACTGAACATTATATGAATGGGCATTATAACAATGAAGGATGTAATAAAGTATTTGAGTTGTATACAGACTGTGTAAAAGTATGTTTAAATAAACAAACTAATGAATTATTATTTCAATGAATTAATAACTATCAATATTTCAAATAGCGTGGTATGAAAGAATACGGATTGCAATACGAACAAACAACTACTTCACACTTGGGAACGAACAAAGAAAAAACTCCATTAACGGATACAGAAAAGCCAAAGTAGAATAATGAACAACGATAAAAAGATAGCAATAAACAATCTGGCAGAAAAAGTATGACAATTTTTATTTATTTTTATTTACTTATTGATAAGATAATTTAAGTTAAAAAAAAAATTAATACAATTTACAATGAATAATAAATATTTATTAATGATAAAACAGGAAAACATTTTTGTAGCTCCATGTGTTTTTGAAGCTAAAAAGTGAATATAATAAATAAAACTCGATTCTTATAAAAAAAATGTAGATAAGGTTATTGAAAATATTTAAATAATTAGTGATTTTGTATTAGAATTTGCTATGTTGTACAAGATGGAGACAACACATGCGGATATGATGACCTTTTAAGAGTATGAAATGATTGATAAAAATTTTAAGATCTTGTAATCTAAAAAAATTAATATCTAAAGAATTTTTATACTTTTATAACAAACTTAATATACTGTGAATAAAACTAAACAATGTTTATATAATATAAATTTATAAACTATTGTTTGGTTATCTTTTAAAAAAATTACAACAGCTATTACAAAACTTCAATAAATAATAAAGACATTGAAAACTCCCCTAACAAACACTTCTAAATAGCGGATGATTTCTGAGAAAAACAACTGAAATCACTGAAAAGCAGACACCTCCGAGTAACGAACAAAATTTCAACAACCAAGGGTATTTAAAGGTTTCATTGTAGAAAATTGCCTTAATCCATAATCTTATATGCCTTCATAACAGGCGTGCCCAACTTGTGGCCCGCAAGAATATTCCAACCGACCTGTCACTATTTTATAAAAATTAACATTTTTTATATGTATAAATAAAAATAAAAATTATAATTTAAAAAAAATGTTATTATAATTAGCTTAAAAAATTACAAATTATCATTGAAAACCCAGCATTCAGCTGGTATTAATTTCAATTTTGCACTTTTTTATTTTGAGACATTTTAATAGATGAAATGAAATGAATTATTTTTTTCAAACAAGATATATAAACCTGCATTTTTTAATGACATAAACAGACTTGCGACTAGTGTGGAAAGATTCAGTACTTTAAATACACATGATTAGAGCCAAAACTTTGATAAGTGAACAAAAATAATATTTTATCTATTGTACATTTTATCAAAATGAACAAAATAAAATTGATATATGGCCCACAGTAAAAATATAAATTTTAAATGTGGCCCGTAAGTTAAAAAAAGTTGGGCACGCCTGCTCTATAACAAAATGCACTAATCTATCTGCATATTAACAGGTTCAATATTCCTTATTATGTTCTATTCAGTACTATTTCCATTCTCGATTCCTTCACTAATTTTCTCTCTAATTTTTTACTAAAATAATTTGCTTAAGGTACATTTTTTCTGCAATATCCAGAATCTAGACATAGTCAAGGTCTATACATAATGTGATGGAGACCATGCTATTATTTGCTGTGTCTAGATGCTTTAGGAAAAATGTACCTTTTATTTCTTTTTTAAAATTTTTTTTTAATTATGTTTAAATTTGATTGTAAAAATACTATTGATTGATTTATAAAAGTGTTTTTAATAGTTATATTTTGCATTCATCATAATTTAATTTTATTGTTTAATAATTTTTAAAAATTACTTACATAAAAGTTTTAATTGATTACAACTTAATGTTTATATAGAAGGACTCGCATGAACTGGAAAACTCATTAGATATAGAATTGGAAAAGCTGAAAATGAAAAAAAAAGAAAAAGATGACATTATGAAAGCATTACATCAGTACAATGACATTAAAGATGCTACTCAAGAAGTTTTGGGAAGATTAGCTATTCTAGAAGGAGTAACTGTAGCCGAAATGCATCGAAAATATAATTTACTCGAATCCGATTGAATATTACTATTATAATTAAAGACATATTTGCTTTATAAATATTTATATTTAAAAAATAATACTTTCATTATGGTACTTAACTATAAAATGTGATTGATTTGTTTTAAATTTGCTCAATTGTTTTTAAAACAATATATACATATATATATATATATATTATATTCATTTAATTATAATTATGTTGTAATTATAGATATATAGATACTGTTACTATTCACTTTAAGTTAGTAATTGATTTTATATTAATTTTTTGATGTATATCTACAAGAAAAATTGTGTTTACAAGATTATAATATATAAATTCTAAATTAAGTTTGAAAAATGCTTTGATTAACAACAATGCTCAGAACATTTTTAAGTTTTTTTACTCTATCTAAATGTTACTAAATATACCATATTCAATGATTAATTAATTATAAATAATTTAGCAAATTTAATTTTACTTAGAAAAATATTTATTTATGTATATAATATATATTTCTACAAATTAATAAGATTTTAACTATGATCAATGTATTTTTCGAGAATTCATTGAATTTAAGAATATATTTCTAGCAATTCTCGCTACTTAGTAATAATTTTATAATATTCATATATTATTAAATAAAAATTTGTAATGTTTAAATTTTTTACATTTAGCATCTATGCTTCTTTAATATAATAATAAAAAGTTTTAACTATTTAATGTAAGTTAAGTACATTCATAAATATATTAAAAGGCTTTTCTAACTATAATCTGTGTAATCAAAATTATCATATTTATTCTTATTTTACAGGAATTAGTTATAAGATAATCTACATTCTATAAAGTATTTAAATTTACATGTTTAATAATCTATATATTTAAAATATAATTCTAAACTTCAATCATTACTGTACATTTTTAGTTTCTTCAAATTATCTCTATTGATTTGTGTACATTATTTAAAATAACTATTTACTTTAATAGGATTCAATTGAAATTAATAAGTAATGTAGTACAAATATGAAATAACCTTTAAATTAAAATTAAAATTATTAAAACTATTTTTATGCTTAAATTAATTAAAATGAAATATTAAAAAATAAGAAAAAACAAAAATTAAAATTAAACATTTTCAAAACTTCAGATAATGACCAATAATGTTAATTTGTATAGGTATAATCCAAATCCAATGTTAGTTACCTACTTATTTTTAACACCAATACACCAATTTTATTTAAAAATTACATTAATATATACAATAATTGATAGGTACCTTTTTATCTTAATAATACCACAGATAAGCTGTATAGTATAAAATACCACCTATATGTATATAAAGTTATAAAATGTCAATCATTTTTACACAGACAAGACACCACTTCTAGCATTTAGAATTTCCCAATACAGAAAAATATTAACAGTTTTTATATAATAAAAAATATATAATTTGGACAAAAATAATTTTAATCAGGTACAATTATAATTAAGTTTACAATCAGAACATTAGTTTTTATCATATCTTATAAAGTATACAAATTTGATTTTTTAAGTTTTAGATTTATTCTTTTGGTTTTCCTTGATTCAATTATATTTATACTCATTTATACAATTTTTATAATTCAATAATAAAACTGATATAGTTAACAAGTATAATATTTTTATTTTCTTATGCTTGTAAAAGTATATAAAATAAAATTATAAATACTAGTTATAAGAAATTACATTGGCATATTGCTAGAAAAAAAAGTTCAATAAAAATTCATTTTTGATGTATAATTTATTTAAGAAAAAAACACTTAAATCCCTATTTGACAAGTATTGTAATTTTATGAATATGATATAGGTAGATAATTAATTTTAAAGAAGACTGTTAAATATATATCCTTACTTATTTCCCTAATTTGCAATAAGGGCATTAACGATGGGTTTTTTCTAAATATTATTGAAAATGTATTATTTTACTTGTATATAAGTCTGATAATAATATACTGTGAAAGCTATACACCAATTGCATTATGCTTGACTTAAAGTCAAATTACTGAAACATTTCTTAAAATGTATATATAAATGTTTAAATATTTTTAAATTATAATAACTTTATTTTAAAAAATCAATTTTGTTTTTAATCAGAAAAATCAACTATAGATACCTTAATTTAAGCCAAATTTTGTATTAGAAAGAATCTAATAATATGATTAAATAAACTAATAAATTATAAAAAAATCTTTTGACTACAATTTATAATCAACGAATAAAGAAGTCTGTAGCTTGAGCATCCTGGTATTAAATTGTTCTAAATTTATTTATCATTAATTATCAAGCAGAACTAAGGTGTGAAGGTGAATATTAGATAATATTGAAAGTATGGTACACAGTATAAACTATACTACAACTTCCAAGGTCCCATACTGGGTCCTTTGTTATTTTGAATTTATAATTAAAGTTTACTGAATGTGTTTTTTGTTTGTATTTAGATGTTGAGTTAATTTCTTTTTCTGATGATACTCATATCTTAACTGAAGTTGTTAATAATACCTAGGTTAATATTAGACAAAACTATATACACACTTTCACCAACAAAATATATGGTTTTACCATAGTTTTATGGCATTAAACACTAAAAAATCAAAATAAATGTTTTTAGAATTTATAATAATACTAATAATTTTGTATGTACTATATTTGCTTTTAATTATTCATTCAGGTAATCGTAATATTATGTTTTGTTTCAAAGAACAAATTCATTTTATTACATTGTTTTTAAGTATTTTAATGTAATAAATAAATCATTTTTTCAAATAAAAAATAAAAATTACAATTATTGTTGAGTGATTAAGTAGAAAACGTTAGGTAATTCATTTAAATATTTAAGTAATATTTTTTACCTTTATCCAAAACGAGAGTTACAAATAAATAACATTGTTAATAGAATTAAAAATGTATCTTATACATTTAAGCTAGTAAAATAAATTGTGAGTCTTAATGGTTTAAAAACTAAATACATTATATAACTATCTATATTATAATATGGTTTAAAATGTTTAACGAATGTAGGAAATATTAAGCTATTTATTAAATTAAATATAAACCCACAGCTATATCGCAATATATTTCATATCTTTAATGTATATTAAATTAATTTTCTTGATTCGAATAACGTTTGGTTCAATTATTTGACTTCCATGTTCCATGTTCTAAATTTAATTTAATGTAAATCATATTATAAATGATATTATCCAGGACATCGCACGGGACTTTAATGATATATTTATTTTTAAGTGTGAGTTATAGCTATGTAATAAAATATTAAAAGTTTAAAGTGATCATAACTCACTTTAAAACAAAAATATCAGAGTTTAAGCGCCGACGTCCTACATAACATTTTCTTAACTCTAAGTTTGATAATGGATAAATCGACTCTAATATCAAAGAAAACAGTACAAAATGGATTCGTAAAAAAATTGCTGTGTCTCACATTAGTGAGACGGTGACAACACACGAGGGTGTGGCGTCCTGTTATTGGTTTTTTCGTGTGTGTGCTTTTTTTTTTCATTATGTATTATCCATCGGATGTAGACGTTTTTAATTTTATGAAACGGGTGCCGTGTCAAATCGCACTCGGGCAACCTAATGCGCGCGCGGTAGAAAACGTATCGCAGTCCCGCGACTGACCACCCACAGTTGTTATCAACCATTAGATACTAACCGATATCCTACATTGATAGTGGGTAATTGCGAAATCGGCGGGGACGCGATACACTGCGCGCACGTTTCGTCGTCGAATTCGTTTTGACAAATTATTGGCTATTAATACCGACTGCCTGGTGTCGTCGCAATACCGTCCGCTGCAATTTATTAGTGCTCTCGACTAGCGCAGTAGACGTTTGATTGTCGATCGGCAGTGTTTCGTTCACCATCGCACATCTGTAACGAATCGCGTTTGTCGTTTCTCGTTATAGTTTCACATTAGGTGTTCGCCGCCTACCAATTCGCACCGAAGATCTAAGCGGCACCTACGATGGTGTTACAGTACACGAGCACAGGTGCGTGCATCAGATGCAATACAAATTCAACGCGTCGTCGACGAGTGCATTTGACTCGACAGCATTTAAATTTTTGTGATCTTATGATGTTTCTTTTTTTTTCAGCCGTCGACCCACCTGTTACGCTGCTGAGAGGTGTCGACAGCTATGAAAGTAAGTACCAGGTTACTTTATTGTTTGATTGCATTCAATTGCTTGAATCTTTAGATTAAAATTTAAAAATTAACATTTGTTTGTTTTATCAACGAGTATAAATAATATAATTGGTAAATAGGCAGTTAATAAATTCATACAATATTCAAATACCTAAATGAAGGCTGTGTTGAGTATGTTAGAAAAAAAAAATAATTGGCATGTTGTTGAATTTGTATGTAAATTATTGCATTAATGCATTTATTTAACATTATATGTATTGGTTTGAATAGTTTGAAATAAGATAAAATTATGTATTGTTATATGTTAGAAAAGTTTTGAAAACGGTCTCTCCCTAGTTTGCTGTTATAAAAATGCAAATAAAATTAGTTATCACAACTGTTTATAATCATAAATATTATAAGAAGTTTTGTGTATTTAGGTAGGTGCTTAAAAAAAAAAAAAACATTTGTTAAATATAATTAGTATACTACACATGAACATTGTTATTGTAACTGAATAACCAATTTTAGAGTTCAGAATTTAAAGTACCATAGTCATAATTTTATTATAAGCAGTAAAAAATTATATATAAATTATATATGCATAAAAAGTTATAATGAAATGAAAACTTAATAAATGTAACAAATCTTATAACTTAATTTACTATTTTAATGTAATTTTTCATATGTTAATATTATATTATTGTTCTTTATTTTAAAGGTAAAAATTCCATTTATGTAATAAATATGTTACGGTCAATATGTATAATTGGGCGTTGTAGTACAATGTATAAAACAATTTTTGTTATCTTAATAATTTAAAATAATTTATTTTATGAATATAAACAAATTTTTTTATTTATTTTTGCAACTTAAGCTATCATGACATTTAGAAGTACATAGTTTACCTGCAACCCTACACTTACATTTATTTGTTTTGCATTGCTGATTACAGTTACACCTATTGGCGCAGTTTGAGTTTTAAATTTGGGGAAGGGAGCTATTATAATTTGCATGTATGTACTGTGTGTATGGTCCCTAAGATATATAAAGGTGGAAAGGAATATACAAACCATTTTTGGAAGGGGGGCTATGATTGATTTTGATGGAGCTTATGAATTTGAGCCCCCTCAAATTGCGCTTATGGTTATACACCAGGAGTCGACAAGTAATTTCTATTGGAGTCTTAAAGATTAAAATAATAAGTCAATGAGGTCCAGTGAAAAAAATCTTTTTCAAGTCTTTATATATAATGAAGAAAGTACAATGTGTTGACAGGGTCCAGAGTTTTGACTTCAGCGGTCCGCCAATTGCCGACCCCTGGTATAAACTATACATGCAGTTGCAGAATCGTGATAAACTTACATTGCCCATAAACAATTAAGCACTGTACACAATGCCCGGCTATTGTATTACAATGACTAAGCAATGTACCCAAATTAAAAGCAGATTCAGCTTTGCCCAAATATGACGAGCATTGTGCACAATTCCCAGGCACTGTATTACAAATTACAATGCCCGAATTATATACCTTGACCGTAACATTTACATATATATAAGTAGGTTTCCAATAACAAATTATATATAGTACGTAATTATAGAAAAATAAAATAAAAAATTATTAATAATTTTTAAAATAAACAGAAAAAAAATACAAACATTTGTAATTATTTAATATTAGTATTACAAAAGCTTAAACATTTAAGACAAGATTCTTTAGATACTTTAGAAATACTAAAGATACTTTTTTAATACAAGAATTTAAAAAAAGTTGAGAAAAATCCACATTTTTTTTCTATAAGAGTGAGGTTTATACTTTGACAAAATTTGTAAATATCATAAAAATTTCCTAACTATTTTGTACTTAAAAATTAATAAAATATTAAATTTTTATAGCTAAGGCTCAACAATTTAAAACATCGTTCCCATTGTGTAGTACTTAGTGAAACCCAAAAATTTAAGTTTGTATAATTACAATTTTTTTACAGTTTTTTTTTTCGATTTAAACAGAACAATTTCAGTTATTTTGTTATAGTTAAAAAATATTCTCAGATACTTGAAATGTCTAAATATATTAGTACAGTAGACGCAGCTTTGGGACCAACACAAAATGAGTCTTATAGACGAAATGGGGAAAATTGAACAAGATTTTAAATAATTTTATGTTGCTAATATATATTTCACATTATTAAATAAATATAATTGTACTTAAATATTTAATATTATTACAGGACTTTTACTATTATTTGAACTTATTATCATAAATAAAAACTTATATGTAATTGAATACAATTTTGATTTTATAGTTTTTTTTTAGATAAATATTATGCATTTATCAATAATAAAATAATTAGTGATTTTGATTTGTTTTTATTTTCAATTAGTATACTGGAAATTTACGGCTATTAATATTTAATAATAAATCTAGCACAAATTTTTAGTTTTTCAAAACCAATTTATTTTTATATTTTACTAAAAAAGTTAATTTAATACCATTTTTCTTACAGAATTTGTCATGCAACAGTTTTTTTTTTAATATACGTCCAGACCGTCCTAGACAAATTTTAGTCTAATAAGCAACTGAATTGTATATCTGTGAATCTTATAGGTGGCATCCATTGCATTATTTATTATATTTTACTAAACAGACTGCACAACGATATTTTCAAAATATTTAAATTTATTTAAGCTATTGCCTATTTATAGTTTATACCATATTCATAATAAAATGAATTACTATAATATGTAATTAATGAAAATTTAAATATATGATTGGTAATAAAGGTTGACAGATCCTCTTTATTCAGAATGGATTTTTGTGTTCAATGAATAATGATTATATGTGTTTATATATTATATATATGTGACCCATTCAACGACAAGGTACATTTGGTACAAAAGAGTGGTTATCTATTTTTCATTTTTTACTTAAAAAAAAAATACTCTATGTGCGTGCCTATATATTCTTTTTTCTATTTTTACTCATTTAAAATGTATAGCTTAGAAAGTTAATTAATAGCTTAAGATAGAAAAGTCAATGTATATAATATTTAATTAATTTTTTTTATTAATATTGAATTTGAATCCATCATTGAATATGATAATTAATATTTACACCAACATTTGTAATTTTCTACTATAAATGTAGATAATCATTATAAAAGTTAACATTAAAAATAGGTTATAATATAGACATGGAAATTATATTTGAATTACATTATTATGTAATAAATAAAATATTTTTCAATACAATATTTGTTTTTCTTTTAGATGATGAACTTATTGAAAATATGTTACCTATAGATGTGTGGTTTCATGTGGATAGCCTCTCATCAGCTCATGTGTATCTAAGGTTAAAAGAGGTATTGTTAATAATTTAATTATTTTATCAAATTTATGTTGCTTTTAATTAATTTTGAATTTATTATTATTTTGGGCTATCAAAAGGGATAAGTCAAAGTATAGGAGGTTATGTATTTAATTGATTTTGGTCGTTTGTTCAATTAGATAGATGCTAAGAGTTGCTCAATAAGACCCTAGGTTTATAGAAAAGTTTAAACTTCATATTTGTATACTCTAAACAATTCTATTTTAAAATTTGAATTTGAATTATTACTTATATTTATTTACACTATAACTGTAACTAAAAAATATTTTACAGTGAAATTATTAAACGATTAATATTTTACTTTATAGTCATTAAAATATATATTAATAAATTTAAACTATTGTAATTAAATAAATTTATTTAATTCTTGAGTGACTTTTTTTGAATTTTCTATTTTAGTATTTGAAGCATTATTACAGCCAAATATCAACTTTATTTTGAACTATAATTTTTTAGCAAAAAACCTATATTTTATTCTAATTCTAAAGCTAGGATTTTATTTTTCTTAATAACTATGAATTGGGCAAAGTTAAACGCTCATTCAAATCTAATGTTTTGCTTATTTAAATACAAAATTAAATTTAGTGAACCAGAAAATTAGGTCATTATAACTGATGAAAAATAAAGTTACCCTAAGATATTAACATTACATATTATATTTTATTTTATTGATAAATATTAACTCATTTAATCTATCTATTAAGGGGGCGCTATACCTGCATGTTTTGTCTTACATAAACACAACATACCAAAATGTTTAACCAAATGTGTTGTTAGCTTTAATGTTGGAGTAAATTCACTTGTTATAATATTAGAACATTATTAATGATGTATCTTTAGATTTTTTCAATATTTTATTTTTAAGCCAAATATAAGTATGTAAATACATGTTTGTAAATCATTAAAAATTAAAAATGCTCATATTTAGTTTAAAAATTAAAATATCAAAAAAAATGAATATTACATCACTGTTAATGTTTTAACCTTTAACTTTAATAATAGGTAAATTCACTCTTAATATTAAACTTAATAACACAAAATGGCTTCTACCGAACGTACATTTTCTACTATATGAATGTAAGACATAGTTCATAGAAACTACACCTTGGGTGTATGGTGTTCTCTTAAATACTATTTAATATATTTGTGTATGATTTATACTGTTGAAATGAAGTATAGCTTGTTTTATTAATATTAATTATTTTTACAGGGCCAAACAATTGATGATATACCTAAACCATTATTAGAGGATGCATGCCAATTAGTTAAAGCAAACAGTATTCAAGGATGCAAATTAGCTGAAGTTAAAGTTGTCTACACAATGTGGTCAAATCTTAAAAAATTACCAGGCATGAAACCTGGTGAAGTGTCTTTTGTTAATCCTAGTAGTGTATGTTTGTATTTATTTTTATATTATGCTACAGTCAAAGTATGTAATTCAGTAATTCTAAACGATTTCTAGTCATTTAATATTATAGAATAAGCAAAATTGACTAATTATTTTATATAAATCCAGAGTAATTCTAATAAAATAAATAATTGTTTATTATTCTTTATACATTCACCATTTATTTATATAGTTTATTCTTATAAAACCAAACAATATATTTAAATTAAGTATAAATTTAATTTTTGCACAAGTAGTTTATGAGTTATATAAACTTATAACTATTTAAAATGTTGGTGTGTGGAGTGATATGTGGATACTCTATTTAAAGATTCATTTCAACTGAAAACTAAAAAATGATTTTCATAAACGTTACTAGATTTTGAAAGAATGAGTATTTGATAGAAAAAAAATCACCATGTACAATTCTACTTATTAATACTTTGACTGTAGCATATACTTATATATTTGTACAATATGTTTTTAGTTTAATATTAATAGCATAACACTTTTATAACATTTCATATTCTATAGGTAAAAAAGGTTAATGTGAAAAAAGAAAAGACTATTGTTAATAGATTACAAAAGACCGAAAAAAGTATAGTTATTGATTATGAGAGTGAGAGAGCTGATTGGGATCGAAAAGAAACTGAGAAGAAGAAAGCAGAAAGAAAAATTAATTTAGAAAAGAAAAAGGAAGAAGAGCGTAGAAATCGCGAAGCTGCTGAACTTAAGTAATTATAAAATATAGTTAGGTGAAGTGGGGTAATTGTAAAAATATAATGCAATCTTTATAAAGAAAATTGAATGTATTATTTTTAGTTTTTGTATCTGTGCTTAAATTAAGTTAACGATTTTTTAAAAATAAGGATTCTTGAATTGTGTGTTGTACACAATAAGAAAGATAACAAAACAAAGCTGTACTTTTTATCTTTATTTTTGAAAACAAATGGTATTATAAAATGAAATATTTTATATTTTATTATATAATCTCAAATGTTTGTGCTAAATACAAATGCACAATACCAAAATATGTTTTTACCTTTAAACTAATGTAATAATATGATTATATGACTATTTTTATAATTGTTCCTATTTACAATTACCCCTACTTGATTAAAATATGAATCAATAAATGTTTAACTTATTTTATAATCATTTTCAGATCTTACTCATCTCTTATGAAAACGGAAAATATGACAGCCAATACTGATTATTCTGGCTATGATTCAGACAGTTTTATGTAAACATTTAAAAAAAAAAAAAGTACATTACAAAATTCAGCGAGCTTATCATCATTATATTATTATTTGTAGTTACTTGTTTACATTTAAATTTGTAATCATAGAAGTATTATTGATACCTTTTTACTGTCTGATCAATGTATTTTTATAAAAATAAATGAGCTTAATTTGGTTGTAATGAAATTTTTTGATAAGTTAATGCTTTACATTTAAAAATACAAATATATTATTATTATTATATAATTCTTATAAATTTATTATAAGAAATATTTTAATAGGTTGTTAAAAATACATAATTACAATATACTAATAGCTATTATTAGCAAAGGGGCAGCTTTTTAATAAAAAGCTTCAATATGATATTGAATATAATGCCTGTTACATTTATCAAAGTATGTATTTGCCAAGTTGAACAATAACATTAATATTATCTCTTCTTGTGTACTTAAAAAAGCACTATTACATTATCACCTTCCCTTATTTTTTTTTTTAGAAAATATTTAAATGCATTACTTAATTTTTTTTCATTTATTTTTTATTCATATGAATACAAATAAGAAATTTATCTATCAAAATATGTATCACACTTTTTTTTAAATCTTGGCATAACAATAATAATGTTTACCATTTGTAATTTATTTACATAAACATGATCTATTAATTGTTCTCTGCCATATATACAATACATCAACAAATTTATCATAAAGTTAAATTGTGTATGATTATCATTATTACATTTAAAATACATTCACTTTATAACATATATCATTTATATATCATACTGTGTCTACATTTATTTTATACTTGCAAAATAGAACATAAATAATGTATTTATACTTTAAAAAAATAGATATATTATTATGGAAATATTTTATGTTGAGAGATAAATAAACAAATGACTCATAGTAAAATAATTGAACACAATCATATATAATTGTAAAATTAAGAAAAAAATAGGATTTTAAATTTAATAAAAGAATAAATCAAATAAGATACGTTTATTTAGTATATATATGATAATATGTTAATGTATTATAATGCATTTTTATATGTAAGGTGAGAATAATTATCCTCTGTAGTATTTATCTTTTTTCAACATGAACTATTTGAGTTTTTATACACCAATAATAATGTAATTAATTTAGTTTTAATGACAATACAAATGCTTTATTTTAAATAATATTTTTGGTATATTTATTCAATTATCTTGTATTAATTTATTATGATATGTGCCACATTATCTATAAAATCAGTTCCAAACTGGTTTAAATGGATGATTAAATGACTAATATACAGAAAACTGTATAAGCCTCATTACAGGGGTATACATGTTTTAAAGATTGGTTTTGGGTTGTTTATCTGATTTTGCTAGGATATTTAGTAGGTTATAAATGTTGAGTGGTAAAAATTATAAATTTATCTAGTTAACTATTGTTTAAAACAATTGAATTTCAGTTATTATGCATAATCATATTTAAATTTATTGTTTTGATTTGATTGATGTGTTAATAATATATGTTTCAATAAATTATTAAACATTTCTTTTTGTATTCTTAATAATTTGATAGCCCCAAAATGTGAAGAGACAAAGAAGCCACTGTAGAATGAAAAAAGTCGAATACTTGCGACCTTTGGATATTATAATGCACTGTTAAGTCTCATAAATAAACTACATAAATGTATAACATGCTTATCTGTTTAATATTAAAATATATATAAATCTATCACATTTATGTAAAGCTATATAATTTATATTGATGAATTATGAATTAATAAGATAAATTATTAATTCATTGAACATTTTTTGTATAAGTTAAATATTTTTATTCTTATATGTTAAGGCATTTAAGACTTTAAAAATTAACGCATATGGAAATAAATTACCTTCATTTAATTTGAAATACTTGTAATTTAAGTACCATTATAATATGACATTTGTGACATTTGGACTTTTATGTACTTTTGGATACATAATGATTTTTAAATAGTTTTGTTGATAACACAAGGCAAAGTAATTCTTTCTTTTTGTTGATTTTTTATAAATTTATTTTGTTCAAATAATAATCATTATGGTTGATAAATTTAAAAGAAAATATCTTATCATTATTTATGAGAACCCTACCGTCCCTACCTCTTACTTTTCTAAATTTGTCTTACCATGAAAATAACACGTAAGACAAATGAAGGGTAACTTCTGACAGCTATAATACTTATAAATGTAAATATACTTTAATATATAAAGTTATCAGTTGCAAGTTTATACACTTTTATTCGCATAGTGTATGTATGAGAGTATTGCTACCTAAAATTTGTCATCGAAACAATTTAAATTAAGTAATAATTGAATTTTTTTTAAAGGAAATAGTTTGAAAATCGTTAGAACTTATACCATATTATGATTGTATCACAATGAATATATTTACCTTCAAATGTTATAACTTATAAACAAGTCTAGGAAATTTGAAAAATTATAATTTATACCTAATTGATAACTGATATTGCGAAATAAATGTATTTAATACGCAAAAATAGATCATAACTGGTCATAATAATTAATAATTCTTTTGATTAGGAACTTATTAAGATAAAAAAAAAATCATTTATAAATATACCTATACACCATTTATTGTGAATTAATGTAGTTAAGAAACTGTCACAGGAGATAGAGTATTTAAAGGACATCATTGTATTACTTGCTTTGATATTTTCTGACGTCAATCGTTTTTGAGTCACCTGATAAAACATGGATAAATATGGATTTAAAACTTGCTTTCAAACATTGTGATCATAATTATTAAATGCATATTTCTTGATATAGCTTCGTGGCATTGGCGGAGCTTTGATTACATTTTAGAGGGGTGGGAGTTTTGAGTAGCTTGTCGGTTCGTCTTTCGTGTGTAAAATGTTATTTAAAAACATCGTTTATCATTATTAATGTTTTTTTTATTTATTACCGGGACATCTATATTACCCACCTGTTAATACCCATCACGGCGTTAGCATAATATATACTAAATAATTATAACTATTTGAGTTAAGTATGTCAACATTTCGAAGTTCGAATATATTGAAATAAAAGCGATTTTGGTTACCCTCCTACCTATTAGCATTAAATAGAATTCGACTCAGCTTTTAGTTTTTTCCCCACTTGAAAAATTATTGTAGGTTTTTATAACAATTTAAACCAAAGTATACTGGAGATGTATTCAAACCAGCACGGGTGGATTTTCCAACGGGGAAATCGATTTTCATCAGCGATGTTTAAAAGCTCAACTTCTAAACTCGCGCAGCTTTAAATTTTTAATTTTTTTCCATTCAAAATATATCAGATAGCACTGTAGCGTAATTCACAATTCGACGCTGTTGGATTGTTTAACTAGGTCACTTACTTAGTACTTACACTACACAAGAGTGAATTAAACTTTGGACTTAAACTTAATTACACTGGCCGCACACCGTGTCCAATGAACCGCAGGTCTATTCAATCTGAATTCAGTTTTAGACTTACCATCTAACATAAAAACATTAAAAACACTGAACGTCTGAACAGACGCTGCCAAAAAACCGTATCCAGCTGATCCGATTTATACTGGTGAAGATTAATAATTAGACATTCGTTCAGTTTTCAACAACTATTCTACGTGAAAAAAATATATTATATTCTAGACCACTAAATCATTGGTATCAATGTTACAAAACATAACTTGCATCGTCAGTAGACTTTCAACTAGAAATATTCAATTGGGTACACGATGGGTATCATATTATAAAAGCATATGATATTCTTATTTCAATATAAAATACAGTTACCTAAACAGATCTAATCTATTATTTATCTATTTCCTTTATAAAACATTTTCATGCAAATAAACCTATTTAAACATTAAATATAATACCTACCTATAATTACCTATTTAATTTTGTCGAACGCTTTATTTTCATGCGGATATCCTGTAAAAGTAAAACTATAGTGAGTAGGATCTAACCTACCTAGGTATCTAACTACATGGGAGATGGTATTTTATGTTATTTCGTAAAAAAAATTGTTTAGTTATTAAAAAGTGGCGCAAATTACAATTTTTGAAGGTACAAAATATTGCAGATTATATAATGTCCTTTTGTTTAGTTTTATGTGGCGCAAACTACAACTTTAAAAAGTGGCGCAAATTACCAAATAAATTTTCAAACGTGGCGCAAATTGCATAAATATTTTTTTCTTTAGGTTGTTTTTGGGGCAAATTATATAAGCCTAACTACATAGTTACCTATTATTATATAGATATGTAGGTATTTAAATGATATCACACGTCATGGTTAGTGTAAAAGCGTAGGTACTATTGAACTAATAAAGGGTATAAGATTTTATAGCACACTGTACTACCTCCGTTTTTTAAATTTAAAACAAAATAGGAAATTTATGTTTAAACTTTAAGTATTTAAATAATACATTAATGTGTATAACATTACTATTATTGTTTAATTTAATCAATCACTATGTTTTTACTCTCCAACGGTAATCAATTAATTAGTCGCTGTAGTAACGAACAATATATTGTCGTCAGGGGAACAATAAGTCATTGTGACCCACATTTATTACGAGTTCGTTTAATTTGTTTTATTATTACTGGGAAACAATACTGATATGTTATACTGTGTGTAATACTTACATCCCATCTTCATTGGATCAAAAGTATAAATTATTCTACAATAGTCGTTTAAAGTTATTTATAAAAGCATTCTCACAGTGAATTTAACAAGAGTCGTCAAATTAGTTCTATACGAACCGACAAAAGTAAGTGACGGTTTTAAGTAAATATTTTTTTGTGTTTGTTTCCAATAATATTTATAATTTATAATTTGAAGAAATTGGTAATTGCGAATGGTTTTCGAATACTGCAATCAGTGCAATCACACATAAAAGTATAGTGTCCATTTGCTAATTATTTTAGTTTGGTAGCCGGTAGGAATGTATTTATGTATTTATATATAAAATAAATTATCCAGAAAATCAATTAATTTCTTTAAAAAATATTTTATACAGTTAATTTTACAATGTACATATTGTACATATAGTTATGTCACGCTTTTAAGTTACAAATTACTTTTGATTATTATAAGTATAGAAACAAATCAATTATGCCAACCAATTTTTTTTAATACTATAAATAGGTACCTTTATTCGTTTTTAAAAAGTTTTTGAAAATATTCAAGAAAACGAACTAGGTTTTGAAAATGTTAAGTTATTAAAGTTGTAATTTTGTGCTTACAGCTATTATTTATTTATTTATTTTTAAATGATAACATCTAATAATATTTATTTAAATATAGATTTGATTACAATCCAATATTCAAGTATAGTACATTTTTAGACAATATACATATATAATATCCAAAATAGGTTATTAATTTAAAATACTGGCTTAAAAGTTGAAGTAGATTATTTTACTTACATTTATTTAAATACCAGTAGTTAAGTTAGTGAGTAGTAGGTAGTATGAATTTTTATCTTCAAGACGCCTCAGTTCAATACTGCAATAACTCTAAAATATTCAAAAATGAGTTATCTACGTAATATTATTTGAAAAATTACAACGATTTCAATTCTATAATGCAATAACTTTTAGTTAAATTATTCACCTCGTCGTTGTCGTTTATTTCATTATAGAACCAGTAGTTTTGTAATGGCATGGTTACTTCAAAAGTGAACTAAATAAACATATTGCGTTATTGAACTGAAAAGTGTTTGTAATTTCTGAATTGATACTATGGTTATAAATAGAATATCTACATAATAACAACAATATTATTATGAATATTTCTATTATTTCCACAATTATAAACCATGTACAACTGTGGTCGATACAAATTACTGTAATAAAATGTTTTGATTATTATCAACATTTCATTACAATTAAGTTACAATCAACCAAAAAAATATTTTAAACACGAGATGCGTGTTGAAAATAATTTATAATATTGTTTTAACAACATACTGATTATTTTATTATTCAACAAAATGATACGTTCTAAAAGGGCTAGATTGATGGCAGAAGTTGCTACATCTAACACTGTAAGTATAAATTAATAACATTTTTACCACTATTAATTTGAAATTGAAATAATATTGTTAAAATTCAGTATTATAATAATAATAATTATTATTATTACTACCAATTTGTTTATTTTTTAATATTATTTTTACAAACAGAAAGTGACTGTCACTGATAAAACTACAAATAATGTATCAATATTTATGGATGCAACTAAATTATCTGATGTGTAAGAATGGGTAAATAAAACCGTGACTCCTGTTTCAATCAATGTATATAACGATGTGTTTTAACAAGTAAAATTAACATTATAATATTAAAAAAAAATAATTTTATTATTATTATATTATTGTAGCAATTATTAATATTATTATTTGATTTTTAGGTGATATTGAATTAGATGATTCATTTGATGAGGTTTATGATGATGAGGTCAAAGACAAAAATTATGAGTCTCCA